>NW_026600396.1:0-300224 GCF_029448725.1 Salvelinus fontinalis | reverse complement strand
CATTGCCAAAGCAAGTGAGGTAGATAATATACAAAAGTCAAATAAACAATAAAAAATGAACAGTAAACATTACACATACAGAAGTTTCAAAACAATAAAGACATTACAAATGTCATATTATATATATATATGCAGTGTTGTAACAATGTACAAATGGTTAAAGCACACAAGTTAAAGTAAATAAACATAAATATGGGTTGTATTTACAATGGTGTTTGTTCTTCACTGGTTGCCCTTTTCTGGTGGCAACAAGTCACAAATCTTGCTGCTGTGATGGCACACTGTGGAATTTCACCCAGTAGATATGGGAGTTTATCAAAATTGGATTTGTTTTCGAATTCTTTGTGGATCTGTGTAATCTGAGGGAAATATGTCTCTCTAATATGGTCATACATTGGGCAGGAGGTTAGGAAGTGCAGCTCAGTTTCCACCTCATTTTGTGGGCAGTGTGCACATAGCCTGTCTTCTCTTGAGAGCCATGTCTGCCTACGGCGGCCTTTCTCAATAGCAAGGCTATGCTCACTGAGTCTGTACATAGTCAAAGCTTTCCTTAAGTTTGGGTCAGTCACAGTGGTTAGGTATTCTGCCACTGTATACTCTCTGTTTAGGGCTAAATAGCATTCTAGTTTGCTCTGTTTTTTTGTTAATTCTTTCCAATGTGTCAAGTAATTATCTTTTTGTTTTCTCATGATTTGGTTGGGTCTAACTGTGCTGTTGTCCTTGGGCTCTGTGGGGTGTGTTTGTGTTTGTGAACAGAGCCCTAGGACCAGCTTGCTTAGGGGACTCTTCTCCAGGTTCATCTCTCTATAGGTGATGGCTTTGTTATGGAAGGTTTGGGAATTGCTTCCTTTTAGGTGGTTGTAGAATTTAACGGCTCTTTTCTGGATTTTGATAATTAGTGGGTATCGGCCTAATTCTGCTCTGCATGCATTATTTGGTGTTCTACCAAATAATTTGGTGTACACGGAGGATATTTTTGCAGAATTCTGCATGCAGAGTCTCAATTTGGTGTTTGTCCCATTTTGTGAAATCTTGGTTGGTGAGCGGACCCCAGACCTCACAACCATAAAGGGCAATGGGCTCTATGACTGATTCAAGTATTTTTAGCCAGATCCTAATTGGTATGTTGAAATTTATGTTCCTTTTGATGGCATAGAATGCCCTTCTTGCCTTGTCTCTCAGATCGTTCCCAGCTCTGTGGAAGCTACCTGTGGTGCTGATGTTTAGGCCGAGGTATGTATAGTTTTTTGTGTGCTCTAGGGCAACGGTGTCTAGATGGAATTTGTGGTCCTGGCGACTGGACCTTTTTTGGAACACCATTATTTTGGTCTTACTGAGATTTACTGTGAGGGCCCAGGTCTGACAGAATCTGTGCAGAAGATCTAGGTGCTGCTGTAGGCCCTCCTTGGTTGGTGACAGAAGCACCAGATCATCAGCAAACAGTAGACATTTGACTTCGGATTCTAGTAGGGTGAGACCGGGTGCTGCAGACTGTTCTAGTGCCCGCGCCAATTCGTTGATATATATGTTGAAGAGGGTGGGGCTTAAGCTGCATCCCTGTCTCACCCCACGACCCTGTGTGAAGAAATGTGTGTGTTTTTTGCCAATTTTAACCGCACACTTGTTGTTTGTGTACATGGATTTTATGATGTCGTATGTTTTACCCCCAACACCACTTTCCATTAATTTGTATAGCAGACCCTCATGCCAAATTGAGTCGAAGGCTTTTTTGAAATCAACAAAGCATGAGAAGACTTTGCCTTTGTTTTGGTTTGTTTGGTTGTCAATTAGGGTGTGTAGGGTGAATACATGGTCTGTTGTACGGTAATTTGGTAAAAAGCCAATTTGACATTTGCTCAGTACATTGTTTTCATTGAGGAAATGTACGAGTCTGCTGTTAATGATAATGCAGAGTATTTTCCCAAGGTTACTGTTGACGCATATTCCACGGTAGTTATTGGGGTCAAATTTCTCTCCACTTTTGTGGATTGGGGTGATCAGTCCTTGGTTCCAAATATTGGGGAAGATGCCAGAGCTAAGGACGATGTTAAAGAGTTTTAATATAGCCAATTGGAATTTGTTGTCTGTATATTTGATCATTTCATTAAGGATACCATCAACACCACAGGCCTTTTTGGGTTGGAGGGTTTTTATTTTGTCCTGTAACTCATTCAAGGTAATTGGAGAATCCAGTGGGTTCTGGTAGTCTTTAATAGTTGATTCTAGGATTTGTATTTGATCATGTATATGTTTTTGCTCTTTATTCTTTGTTATAGAGCCAAAAAGATTGGAGAAGTGGTTTACCCATACATCTCCATTTTGGATAGATAATTCTTCGTGTTGTTGTTTGTTTAGTGTTTTCCAATTTTCCCAGAATTGCTTAGAGTCTATGGATTCTTCAATTACATTGAGCTGATTTCTGACGTGCTGTTCCTTCTTTTTCCGTAGTGTATTTCTGTATTGTTTTAGTGATTCACCATAGTGAAGGCGTAGACTCAGGTCTCTCTCTCTCTCTCTCTCTCTCTCTCTCTCTCTCTCTCTCTCTCTCTCTCTCTCTCTCTCTCTCTCTCTCTCTCTCTCTCTCTCTCTCGTTAGTTATCTCTCATTCTCTCCATCTCTACCCCTCACTCACTCTCTCTCGTTCTGTGATTTTGGGGTACTTGGTATAAGTCCTATGTGGCTATACAGTGTGGGTTTGGCACGTTGAGAAGCAGGTGAGGGTGAGACGCTGTGCGTGGCAGGCGTCGGATGGAGACATGGTGTCATCTCTAATCATTGTTACTCTGTACTGAATGTGTTATCACAGCTAATTACTGCTGCTGGGACATTAAATATTTACATTAGTAGATAATTAGAACGTGATGATGGCAGTCACTGAAGACAGGGTCCCACTTTATAATACATAGATCTTAGACCAGTATTTCCCAAATCCGGTGCTTGAGTACCCCCAAGAGTACATATGTTGATTGTGGCCCCAGACAATCACACCTAATTCTACTTGTCAACTAATCATCAGGACCTTGACAAGTTGAATCAAGTGTGTTTGTTGAGGACCGGAGTTGGGAAACACTGCTTTAGACCACCATACTGAGACCATTGGTAGCAGCCATGTAAGAACACTGTAACTGTACAATGTTACATCATATTACTTATAGAGTGAGAAAAGACTGCAGTCTGCCTCTCTTTCACCCTCCAAAACAGACATAATTTTGTTCTATTGAACATGCCATAACAATAAAGGCATTTTAATTATATGAAGTGTGCCTTAGTCCTCCTTGTTTTTTTGATAACCATTTAAACCCTTTTACCAAAGAGCCCCTTCCACCTACAAAGTTCTACTATTGTATCCCAGCAGGGCTTCCCTTCAGTCTTTTCTACAAGACATCATTTGATATTCAAACATGGCCCCAATTTCCTAGGTTTTCAAACATTTATATTTTCACCTGATTGTACAATCAAATATTTTCAGCAAAAGACCAAAAAACAAATGATAGAGAAGGAGGCACATTTCCATGGACTCCACTAGTGTTGATTGGACCAGGTGCAGAACATGATTGGTTCTATAATAGACAGGCTGGCCAGGGTTTTGAGGCCCAGCTGTGTTCAGTGTTCTGAACAGACGCCAGGTTATTGTCTACCTGCAGGTGTGTTGTGAATGTGGAGGTAGCTCTACCTTGGACATGTTTCAAAGGAAGGAGGCATGTTATTTTGCAGTAAATAAAGTGGGTTTATAGGCCATCTTTTAAAATGACTGGAGTGTTTCTTTAGTACTGGCTGTTAGGGTGTTACTTGATACAACAGAAACTATTCTGTAACCTTGAAATCCTGTCTGTTCATGGTAATGGCTCAGGTTGAGGTATAGAGAGATACATAGATTTTGTATAGAATCCCCACTCACCTTCACTGTCCAGACAGATGTTGTATCCCTCCCTCCCTCACTGTCTGATGCTAGAGCGCTGGTTAGCTGTTTAACATGCTACGGACAGCCCATCCCTGTGGGATAATACAGCATGAAACACATCAACACACACTCATTAAAGATGGCTGGAAAAAGCAGAGGAAGATGGAGGGAGAGGGAGAAGGGAGGAGTGGGGCAGTAGACTGCAAGGGCCTTCTCATTTACCCTTTGTCTGTTCTCTTTAACACAATTAACACAGTTAACCCCAGCCATCTGTACTTCCCCTGCTCTTAACAATGAATATCTCTAACGCCCGTGTATCCATCTGTTCTCCGATGGCAACGGTGAGATTCCTACTCTCTCCCTCTGGCGTTCCTGCGTAGCGTTCCCTGTTCCCTGTCAGAGGGCAGTCACCGAGCCCCAGGCCTGGTCACACCAATAAATACCTTTTGAACTGAACTGAATTGAGTGAAGGGAGATAGGGAAGGGGTGGGATGGAGGGAGGGAAAGAGAGGGGAGGCAGGGAAGGAGGGAAAGAGAGAGAGAGAGTGTGACAGGGAGGAAGGGAAATAGAGAGAGAGTGACATGGAGGGAGGGACTGAGGTAGGGAGGGGAAAGGACACACAGCCTGCAGCGCAGCCAGTCAGGGGGACAGACAGGGTTAAGGTTAAGTTCAGGCATTAACTCAAAATGTTTAATGTTAGGGTTAAGTTAAGGCGTTAACTCCGAATGGTTAAGGTAAGGGTTAAGGTTAAAAATCTCAAAAACAACTTTCTATGCTGGATTTGATCTTGCAACTTTTGGAATAAGAGGCAGATTCTTACTTACGTACATGTGTATCAAGGACTCTAAATAGAACTCTCTGTCAGTGTGTATCAAGGACTCTAAATAGAACTCTCTGTCAGTGTGTATCAATGACTCTAAATAGAACTCTCTGTCAGTGTGTATCAAGGACTCTAAATAGAACTCTCTGTCAGTGTGTATCAAGGACTCTAAGTATAGCTCTCTGTCATTGTGTATCAAGGACTCTAAATAGAACTCTCTGTCAGTGTGTATCAATGACTCTAAATAGAACTCTCTGTCAGTGTGTATCAAGGACTCTAAATAGAACTCTGTCAGTGTGTATCAAGGACTTTAATAGAACTCTGTCAGTGTGTATCAAGGACTCTAAATAGAACTCTGTCCGTGTGTATCAAGGACTCTAAATAGAACTCTGTCAGTGTGTATCAAGGACTCTAAATAGAACTCTCTGTCAGTGTGTATCAAGGACTCTAAATAGAACTCTCTGTCAGTGTGAATCAAGGACTCTAAATATAACTCTCTGTCAGTGTGAATCAAGGACTCTAAATAGAACTCTGTCAGTGTGTATCAAGGACTCAAAATAGAACTCTCTGTCAGAGTGTATCAATGACTCTAAATAGAACTATCTGTCAGTGCGCATCAATGACTTTAAATTGAATTCTCTGTCTGTGTGTATCAAGGACTCTAAATAGAACTCTCTGTCAGTGTGTATCAAGGACTCTAAATAGAACTCTCTGTCAGTGTGTATCAAGGACTCTAAGTATAGCTCTCTGTCATTGTGTATCAAGGACTCTAAATAGAACTCTCTGTCAGTGTGTATCAAGGACTCTAAATATACAGTGGGGCAAAAAAGTATTTAGTCAGCCACCAATTGTGCAAGTTCTCCCACTTAAAAAGACTAGAGAGGTCTTGGCCATAGTGGAGTTTGGAGTGTGACTGTTTGAGGTTGAAAAAGAAGTTACAGGTCTGTGAGAGCCAGAAATCTGCTTGTTTGTAGGTGACCAAATACTTATTTTCCACCATAATTTGCAAATAAATTCATAAAAAATCCTACAATGTGATTTTCTGCATTTTTTTTCTCATTTTGTCTGTCATGGTTGAAGTGTACGTATGATGAAAATTACAGGCCTCTCTCATCTTTTTAAGTGAGGGAACTTGCACAATTGGTGGCTGACTAAATACTTTTCTGCCCCACTGTAGCTCTATGTCAGTGTGTATTCAGTTGACACCTTTATGCTGTGATGTTATGACTGGCATCCTTGTTTATTGCCTAATATCTATCTGAGGTGTCATTGACACTACTTAGCAATCAGTGCACCACAACAGCGGTCTGAACACTAACACACCTACACAGATACACACATACACAGTGCACAGACACACACACGTAGCATACATCCCCTGGACTGTCTACCATCTAAAACTCACATGTCCACTGCACAGTTACAATCAGGGGTTGGAACCAAAATGCTCATTAAATTACTTCACTAATCAGTGAGGAGAGGATAGGGCAGCTTGCCATAGAGCAGCTAGCTAGCTAGTTGTTTACATGCGTGATGGACAGACAAGTGTAAGCCACGAGATACGAATGAAATGTTCCAGGTGGGGAGAAAGGGTGGACGAGGCTTGGCTACAAGCGCTAGGCGTCTTGTTATGACCTGCATTATCTGAATTAGGCCCACAGAATTAGACCTACGCAGGAGTGGCTTCTATGGAGACACTTAGAATGTCTTAGAACTTCCTACAGTTGGCTTAATGCCAGACCAGAGCTAGCTAACAAGCTTGTGTGTGCAGAGCGGCACCAGAATTAAAAACACATCTTACCTTTTTGTAATTAATAAATCCAATGTGAAATGTGATAACTATAGTATCCTTAACTAACATTGAAAAAGTGAATCAATTCTTCTCTAATGAAAAATCTCTCTCCCTATCTTCTGAATCAAGCTTATAACGTCAGTACAGTAGCCTGTGTTTCAGCTGGCAGGGAGATAATGGAAGAAGTTTCTGAGTGACAGAGTGATGGCTTTGCATAGGCGCTTTGTTGCATTTTTTCTGGGACTCTAAAAAAATGCTCAGAACAAAACAAACGGTATTAACCAGTTCTCATGCTTTTAAAATAACGGTTCTGTTCCGGAACAGTATAGCTCACTTTCGATCCTGGTTCTGTTTCTGTTCTTCCAACCCCTGGTTACAACACATACAGATACACATACACACACACATACACACACATGCACTCACGCTTCCGCTCTGTCAGTTCCTTCCTCAGCCATTGGCGAGTGTACACACTGCTGTGAGCGCACACTGTCAGAAGTTGTGAGTGTGTGTCAGCACACCTGACAGGACCAAAGGGGTGTCTCACTCCTCCCTCACTCCATCACTCACTCCTTTCTCTTCTTTCACTCCGACCCTCTCCCATCCCGAGGCAGAAACTCACTCACGGCAGTTTTATTCAGCCAGAGATGACATGACCTCATCTTGCACTGACATCTCTCTCTCCCCTCTCTCTCTCCCCTCTCTCTCCCTCTCTCATTCTTTGTGTTCATCATTCAACAGCACATCAGTATTTTTCCTGCTTTTTGATTCAATCTACTACTTCTCTCTTGCCTCACCTATTTTGTTTTGTACAGTGATTTCACCTCAGAGTTGCAAGCAGCTTCCACAGGAAACAGGAACCTAGACACAATCCATTTGTTTTTCTATGTGGCAGCAGCAGAAACATTTATCACGGGTGATGTGGGTTGGCTTCAATATCAAACCTGCAATACAGAAGAATCACATATGTCATGCCAAATGGGTTCTGCTTTGTTTCCCTCTGTCTAATCACAGTAATCATACTACCCAGAATGAGCTTCTTATTGTGTTGCAGGTGTAATATGATTTGCCCTTTGCAGCTTTTCCACACTGCAGGTTTGATTGAATGCCAATCATTGCCTGTATATTTCCGTGCCTCTACAGTGCTTTTCTTTTGTACACCTTACTGCAGGGAGCCGCTGTCAGCACAGAAACAGAAACAAGGATTTTCAGTGTTTAGTCAGTAATCAGTGCTGTAGCAGTGAAAGAGCTGTGCATAATTATAACTGTCAGCCACTACAACGCTAAACCCCCAGCACGGGGCCTGTTGCACTCCACAACAGCTGAGTGTTTGATGAGAGAGGGATGTTACTGCAGGGCCTACATGTGTAGCTCAGGAAACAAACAAACCCCCGTGATATTAGTGTTATAGCAGATGTCTGTTTGTGTGCAATGAGTTTGGGACCCCAGGGTATAGTGGAGTGATAGGTCTCTCTGAGAGGAGTATGCGTGTGGATGTGCCTGTGTACAGATACGTACAGCCAGGATTTCAATCCATACATAAGTTGTAAACTGTGAAGCTCAGTCCAAAGTACAACATTGGTTTGTGTTTCCAGAAACTATCTTTCATGTTAGAGGGCCTTTGAATGTATGTTTTAGCCAAGAGGGTATCGTTATTGAATCATCTAAGTTAAAGATGACAACCCCCACTCCCCCTCTGAACGCAGATAGGCTCTGTTGTCTGTTCAGCGCAGTGCTGGCCACTTGACTTGTCACTGTTGGATGAATCTGCTCTGTTGGTTAGGCCTCCATCCTATGAAGCCGCTGCTGCCTGCCTGACTGGGTTTAATGTGTGTGATCCAAGTCAGTCTAGTTCCTCTCTATATCTGTGACACAGCCAGTGCCAGTTCCCTCTGTACAGCAGCATGTCAGAAGCTTCAGTATTAGAACTCTTAGAACATGGCAACTGTCATCTCATGGCTTCATCCATTCTGGAATGGAATCTGCAGCACTCCATATTCTGTTCTGTGTTGGTCATCTATGGAAGGGGATTGATCATTTGCATAGCAACACACATAGCAACAAGACCCCCTGGGGAGCAGCAAAAGAGGGGCCAAATTAATGGCTGTGATTTTTGATTAACATTCGTGATCTCAAAAGTCTCCAGCGATCATATGACGTCCGTATGGGAATTTTCTCCCATCGCACAGTACCTGGGCTATCAGTTAGTCATCGAAACATACTGAAAGAACATTTTAAAAAGTCATTACTCCGATTCAAATACAGCACAGCAGTTTGCCCAATTATGTAAGAGAGAATAAAGGAAGGACATTCACTCTCAGTACGTGCTGATACTAATTCTCCCTTCAAAGGTTGATGCTCTGGGCAACGCTAGAAACATCAGTGTAGAGACATCAGTCATTCAGTTTCACTGGGATCCTGTCTCAGTCAGATCCAGTCAGTCAGAACCCAGTCAGTCAGAACCAGTCAGTCAGATCCAGTCAGCCGCAGGAGTGCTGAGGGTGCTGCAGCTACCCCTGAAAAATAAAAATAAAAATAACAAAATTAAAAATGTATATATTTGAATAAAAATCTTCACAAAAGTACCGTAGTTGCTGGACTATTAAGCGCACCTGAATATAAGCCGTACCCACTGTATTTTTTTAAAATATGTATTTTGTACATAAATAAACCGCACACGTCTATAAGCCGCAAGTGCCTACCGGTACATTGAAACAAATGAACTTTACACAGCCTTTAAACGAAACACGGCTTGTAACAAAAATAAATAGGCTTTTAAACGAAACACGGCTTGTAACAAAAATAAATAGGCTTTTAAACGAAACACGGCTTGTAACAAAAATAAATAGGCTTTAACGAAACACGGCTTGTAACAAAAATTAAAAAAAATAGCAGTAAACAGTAGCCTACCAAGAAAGTCAAACTTCATTGCGGTGGCGATTGTTTTGGCTTTCAGTCGGATCTGCACAGTTGAAACACCTCGGCCGTCTGTTCTCTGTGTGTTGACCCAGTCTTCAAGCTCATTTTCTAGTTCGGGCCATCTGCCTTTCTTCTCTGAAAGCTTTTGTTGTCAGCGTCAGTTCCTCACGCTGCTGTTTCCAATGTCTTATCATCGACTCATTAAGGCCAAGCTCCCGTGCAGCAGCTCTATTTCCTTTTCCAACAGCCAGATCGATCGCCTTCAACTTGAAAGCTGCATCATATGCATTTCTCCGTGTCTTTGCCATGATGAGGGTGACAAAATGACTACCGTAATCAGAATGATGGGAAGTTTGAGCGCGCTCGATTTACGTCACATTATGTGACGGTGCTCACTTTTTTGGCGGCATGAATCTTGTGAAAAAAAATAAATCATAAATTAGCCGCGTCATTGTATAAACCGCGAGGTTCATAGCGTGGGAAAAAAGTAGCGGCTTATAGTCCGGAAATTACGGTAGTGCACTGGGCCTTTAATAGTGCGGTATTAGTGGACCAATATCGCAGTCTGCAGCGCGGGCAACAAGTCCCCCCCCACCACCATCGCAGAGGCCCCATCCCCCATACTTGCCGCAGCTATGGACGTGTTGTGTCAGGGCTGATGGGAGCTAAACCTTACGGGGGGCTTCACAGATTGATAGGAGTTTAGAGCCTACTGTGTCCCTAGGTGGACTGACACACACACACACACACACACACACACACACACACACACACACACACACACACACACACACACACACACACACACACACACACACACACACACACACACACTCCTCTTTTCCCTTTTATTCTTTCTCTTGACGTGTGCTGCTGGCAACACCTCTCATCACCATTCTGTAGATGGGGTCATCATGTCAAGCACCTCTTTGTGAGGAGCAGCGGTAGGGGACGTGTGTGTGTGTGTGTGTGTGTGTGTGTGTGTGTGTGTGTGTGTATAGCATGTGTGATGTCGGTATATTATGGCTTTTCTGTACACATGACTCATTCCACTACAGCACAGCCCCCGACAGCCCCCGGATGATACTGTCCATTCATTGACCATACAAGGCATGTCTCTCTGCATCTCTCTGCATGGCGGTGAGGTGAGCTCTGGTTTTGCCCACTAGTGAAACTAGGACAGTGCTTGGTCCTGATGACAATATTGGGCTGGCTTATCTCTCTGCCTGTGCAGCCATCTTGCCTGCTTGCATGCTGCTGCACACTGAGGGGGCTTCTCTCTCTCTCCTCTCCTCTCCTCTCCTCTCCTCTCCTCTCCTCTCCGTCAGCAGAACAGAGGGCATGTGCCAGACCTCATCTCTCTTCCTCTTTTCCTCTACTCCTCCTCTCTTCATCTCATTCCTTTCTTTCTTTCCTCCCTCACCCCACTCTTCGTTCAACAATTCCTCTTCCTCCCTCCCTCTAGTCTTCATCTCACTCCTTTCTTCCCTCTCTCATTTCTTCCACACACCTTATTCTACCAGTCATTACTTCATTCCTCCTTGTTCCTCTCTTTCTCGGCAGGATGTCATCTTGGTTCAGGTCTTGATTCACTGCGCAAAGAGTAAGCTGGGTCTCCTGGCCTCTGTCCCAGCCTGCCTCCTGTTCTGGCCTCCTAACCAACCACTGGCTCCTGCACACACACGCGCACACACACACACACACACATGCACACACGCACACGCACACGCACACACACACACATACACACACACACAACCTCTCTCGTTAGTGCTTAGTTTGATCGTCTTGAAAATGAATACTAAATGCAGGGGCAAAATGGATGCCGTGTATCACCTTGGTTGGCTGCTGCTACTGTAAGTACTGCTGCTACAATACTATAAGCCTCTTCAGTACTCAGATATTGTTGGATTCCACTACCTAGTGTAGTGAGTACACAGATAGGTCGTTTTTCTTTATCGTTGTTATCAGAGGAGAACAGAGACTCCTCCCGTGCCCTGAATGTGGCATTCCCACTGAGCCTGACTCCTCTCTCTCTTTCTCTCTCTCTTTCTCTCTCTCTTTCTCTCTCTCTTTCTCTCTCTCTTTCTCTCTGTCTTTCTGCCGCCCCTCCTCTCTCTCAATGAGACTGAAACAGGCAGAAAACACTGGAGCTGTTTAAACGCTCCCCCCAGCCCAACCTTATCTATTTCACTATTTCATTATAGTGAGAATCAGAGCTGGAGAGCAGCAGGGGTGCATTGGGTTCTCTACCCCAGCTGGGACCAGGCCTTATAGACTCACAGACTGCCTAAATTATGTTTTCAGGCTACTTGTTTGTTTCTTTGTTTGGGCTCCAAAGCCTCCCCCTTGCGATTGCTCCTCTCCACCTTCCTCACAGGGGCTGTGAACTACCAACCCTCTGCTGTTTCATCTGCAGAAGGAAGGGGCTCAACTGTAACAGAGGGAACACGATGAATCAGGCACTGTGCCTGGGTTTGATGTGTGTGTGTGTGTCACCCCCGGGTGTGTTTGTGCATTTCTATCTTTGTGTGTGTGTGTGTGTGTGTGTGTGTGTGTGTGTGTGTGTGTGTGTGTGTGTGTGTGTGTGTGTGTGTGTGTGTGTGTGTGTGTGTGTGTGTGTGTGTGTGTGTGTGTGTGTGTGTGTGTGTGTGTGTGTGTGTGTGTGTGTGTGTGTGTGGATGTGTCTGTCTGCTTGTGTGTGTGTCTATTGGATTGTGCGTAGAATGTGTGTGTTTCTCTCTGAGTGTGTCTATGTGATTGTGTGTGTGTGTGTGTAGTGTTTTCATCTGTTATCAACCCCGGCCAGGCGGCAGCAGCCCTTACTAGAGAGCATGGTTTAGCATGGAGATGAGGCTGGCTGGATGGTTGGTTGGTTAGTTAGCTGGTTGGCTGGCTGGCTGGTTGGGTAGTTGCCTGGCTGGTTGACTAGTTGGCTGGCTTGCTGGTTGGTTGGTTGGCTGGCCGGCTGGCTGGCTGGTCGGCTGGTTGACTATTTGGTTGGTTGGTTGAGCAGCAAACCACCTGGTTCTCTATCTGATGTTAGCTGGTGAGCAGCACACCACCTGGTTCTCTATCTGATGTTAGCTGGTGAGCAGCACACCACCTGGTTCTCTATCTGATGTTAGCTGATGAGCAGCACACCACCTGGTTCTCTATCTGATGTTAGCTGGTGAGCAGCACACCACCTGGTTCTCTATCTGATGTTAGCTGGTGAGCAGCATACCACCTGGTTCTCTGGCTGATGTTAGCTGGTGAGCAGCACACCACCTGGTTCTCTATCTGATGTTAGCTGGTGAGCAGCACACCACCTGGTTCTCTATCTGATGTTAGCTGGTGAGCAGCACACCACCTGGTTCTCTATCTGATGTTAGCTGGTGAGCAGCACACCACCTGGTTCTCTATCTGATGTTAGCTGGTGAGCAGCACACCACCTGGTTCTCTATCTGATGTTAGCTGGTGAGCAGCACACCACCTGGTTCTCTATCTGATGTTAGCTGGTGAGCAGCACACCACCTGGTTCTCTATCTGATGTTAGCTGGTGAGCAGCACACCACCTGGTTCTCTATCTGATGTTAGCTGGTGAGCAGCACACCACCTGGTTCTCTATCTGATGTTAGCTGGTGAGCAGCACACCACCTGGTTCTCTATCTGATGTTAGCTGGTGAGCAGCACACCACCTGGTTCTCTATCTGATGTTAGCTGGTGAGCAGCACACCACCTGGTTCTCTATCTGATGTTAGCTGGTGAGCAGCACACCACCTGGTCCTCTCTCTGATGTTAGCTGATGAGCAGCATACCACCTGGTTCTCTGGCTGATGTTAGCTGGTGAGCAGCACACCACCTGGTTCTCTATCTGATGTTAGCTGATGAGCAGCACACCACCTGGTTCTCTGGCTGATGTTAGCTGGTGAGCAGCACACCACCTGGTTCTCTATCTGATGTTAGCTGGTGAGCAGCACACCACCTGGTTCTCTGGCTGATGTTAGCTGGTGAGCAGCACACCACCTGGTTCTCTATCTGATGTTAGCTGGTGAGCAGCACACCACCTGGTTCTCTATCTGATGTTAGCTGGTGAGCAGCACACCACCTGGTCCTCTCTCTGATGTTAGCTGATGAGCAGCATACCACCTGGTTCTCTGGCTGATGTTAGCTGGTGAGCAGCACACCACCTGGTTCTCTATCTGATGTTAGCTGATGAGCAGCACACCACCTGGTTCTCTGGCTGATGTTAGCTGGTGAGCAGCACACCACCTGGTTCTCTATCTGATGTTAGCTGATGAGCAGCACACCACCTGGTTCTCTATCTGATGTTAGCTGGTGAGCAGCACACCACCTGGTTCTCTATCTGATGTTAGCTGGTGAGCAGCACACCACCTGGTTCTCTATCTGATGTTAGCTGGTGAGCAGCACACCACCTGGTTCTCTATCTGATGTTAGCTGGTGAGCAACACACCACCTGGTCCTCTCTCTGATGTTAGCTGCATAGTGGTTCATGCTGTTTAAAGAGGAACTGAACAATCACTCATAGGAGCTATTCCTGAAGCCTTGCCATTATATATAGCATTCTCCACCTCCTCCCACTGCCTCTCTCTCTCACCCTCTCTCTCCCCCTCTCCCCCCTCTCTCTCTCTCTCTCTCTCTCTCTCTCTCTCTCTCTCTCTCTCTCTCTATCTCTGTTTCTATCCAGCTCTTCTCTACCTCCTCATCCCACACTCCTCATCCATGTCCTCCATCTCGCACTCCCACTCTCTCTCACCCTCTCACCCTCTCCCTTTGTTTATATATATATCAGCTTTTAGCTGGTGGCGTTTTTGCTCCCCAGAAAATGTTTCTTGTCTTTTTCTTTTTGACCCACTGCCCCCAAGACCTACTCCCAATCACTAACTCTTCCCCTATCTTCTCCCTTCCTCTTTCCATCCTCCCTTTTCTCGTTCTCTTCCATTCCCCATCTTACAGCCCTGCCCTGCTTTACTCTCTTCCTTCCTCTCCTCCCGCTAACCCCTTCATCTCGTGTGTGCTTTCAGAGTAGGAGTATTGATTGTGTGGCAAGCTGACAGGCACTGTAATGGACAACTCAGATCTGAGGGGAAAAGGGGTCCTGGCAGCGACTCACCTGGTCAAGCGGGAACTGGGGAGGCACAGAGAGGGAGAGCAAGAGAGTGACTGTGAAAATAACTAGGTTTAAATCCATCCTTCCGGAACACGTTTGAGGTCATGCACACCGCTGGTAAGATGCTGTGCTGTCTGACTATTACCTTGTCTCTATGTCCAGATAAGATTTTGGCATTACAGTAAACAGTCAACTGATTAGAAACACTGGCCCATCCCTCTCTGTAAGATTCTGTAGTGTTTGACTTCTATCCTGATTGTAAAACTACAGTATCTTATTCTGTCCAGTTTCTCACAGCACGAAAATATTCCTGCAGCAACAGGAAATGTGAATTACTATGTGGATTATAATTGATGGACACTTTTCTAGGGGTTGATACATTTTTCGTTTGGTCTGACATTTTAAAGTGGAAATTACAAACTTTAGAAAGCCTTTAAAAACTTTGATTACACTACAATTTGCATTTCTGTTGAAAAGTCTCTGCGACAACAAAGTGATCAAATTAAGATGGCACACCTGTACTTATTTTAATCAAGGCCCTCTAAAGCCAGGATGTATTCTATGTCTCCTTTTTTACGTTCCTGTACAATTTGGCCACTATATTTTTCCAATTTGGAAATAAGATGTAGCTAAGCCACATCTTTCTTATGATCATAACCATCCTCTAATCACTACTGCAGTGATATAATGCTAATACCCTCCATCCATGGCTGTTAAATTCTAATATGGGGATTCAATTAATACCATCTTTCTCTATTGCCTCTATCTCATTTGGTACTTTACTTGACCTTTATTTTATTTGTATTTGGAAAACAAAAGGACATTGCCTCTCTTCCCAGGCAGTTAGGAGTATTCTAATGCGTTCTGACTGCAGAGCTTTACCAGTAGAATGGGCTTGTTTCATGGTCCAGATCTAATGGAGGATGCCTGGGACATTTGGGTCCAGGTCAGATAGCACAACAGATGCATAGTGTTTTAGTATGTGTACATGAACTGCAATTCCTCTTCCAAGTGATGTAATTCCCACACACCCACACTGCTTTAGTAGCTACCAGTCATGTACAAAAGACACACACACACACACACACACACACACACACACACACACACACACACACACACACACACACACACACACACACACACACACACACACACACACACACCAAACACACACACACACCAAACACACACACACACCAAACACACACACACACCAAACACACACACAAAATCCTGTATTAAATGTTTGCAATTGTGTAAACATTTATGCTTTTTATTATTTGGGCATTTGTTTTTCTATATGTACTGTATTAGCATAATGGCAGCGGGGCGGGCGGTGGAATGATAAACACGTTAGCCTGGGGTGATGATGGCTCTGCTGCTCTACACTGTACTTAATGAAGACATTACACACCAGCTAATTGACTTTCCTCAGTGTTGCACTGCAGCATCCCATAGAACATACTGTAGACAGACAGACAGGAAGGGCACTCATGCACTCACTCAAAATGTATTCGTCACGTGCTTTGTAAATAACAGGTGTGAACTAACAGTGAAATGCTTACTTGTGGGCCCAATCACTCACTCCACTGCGAATTCTAGCTCCTTCTCCCTGGCCGCAGGTACATATGGCCAAGTACTCTTTTATTTCGAATGCAATTCTGCAACTTAACAAAATGTTGGACTAATTGCACTTAGCATTGCACAATGAAACTGCCCTTACCCTGCCTATTTGCTTGTAAATATCCGTTGCTATTTATTTGTAATTTTTATATGTGATATGTTTTATGACTGCTGCCAAATGTATTGCCTCCCCTAGGACATGAACTTTTTCTGAATCTGAATCCCCAACAATGCAGAGAGAAAGAAAATAATAACAGAAAAGTAAAACAGGTAATAATCAAAGTAATAGTAGATACATAATAATGAATGATAAGTTGGCTATAGACACGGGGTACCAGTACCTAGTCAATGTGTAGGGGTACGAGGTACTTGTGGTAGATATGTACATATAACTAAGAATAAAGTGACAGATAGTCAACAGTAGCAGCAGTGTGATGAGTCAAAACAGTTAGTGACAAAAGGGTCAATGCACATAGTCCGGGTAGCTATTTAGTTTACTATTTAACTAAGTATTTAACTAAGTATTTAGCAGTCTTATGTCTTGGAGGTAGAAGCTGTTCAGGGTCCTGTTGGTTTGAGACTTTGTGCATCGTTACCGCTTGCCGTGCGGTATAAGAGAGAACAGTCTATGACTTGGGTGGCTGGTGTCTTTGACAATTTTTAGTGCCTTCCTCTGACACCTGCCTGGTATAGAGATCCTTGATTGCAGGGAGCTCGGCCCCAGTGATGTACTGAGCCGTACGGACTACCCTCTGTAGCGTCCGGATGCCAAGCAGTTGCCATACCAAGCGATGATGCCGCCAGTCAAGCTGCTCTCAATGGTGCAGCTGTAGAACGTTTTGAGGATCCTAGGGCCCGTGGTAAATAGTTTCATCCTGAGGAGGAAGAAGCATTCTCGTGCCTTCCTCATGACTGTGTTGATGTGTATGATAGATCCTTAGTGATGTGGACACCAATGAACTCGAAGCTCTCGACCCGCTCCACTTTAGCTCTGTCAATGTGAATGGGGGTGTACTAAGCCATCTGTTTCCTGTAGTCCACGATCACCTCCTTTGACTTGCTAGTCTCTGACCTCCTCCCTATAAGCTGTCTTATCGTCGTCGGTGATCAGGCCTACCACCCTCTTGTCATTGGCAAACTTAATGAAAGTTGTTGCAGTCGTGCACTGTCACACAGTTGTGGGTGAACAGGGAGTACAAGAGGGGACCAAGCATGCACCCCTGAGGTGCCCCTGTGTTGACGGTCAGCATGGCAGATTTCTTGTTGCATCTCTTTTTCTACGTGACAGTCCCCACATTCCACACTGACAGTCCCCACATTCCACACTGACAGTCCCCACATTTTGTAGCCAGCAGCATACCACCCTGCATCCCACTGCTGGCTTGACTCTAAAGCTAAAGTTGGTCCTGGTTGGTCCCTGGATGGGAGACCAAATTCTGCTGGAAGGTGTATTGGAGGACCAGTAGGAGGCACTCTTTCCTCTGGTCTAAAGAAATATCACAATACCCAAGGGCAGGGATTGGGGACTTTACCCTGTATAGGATGCTGTCTTTTGGATGGGATGTTAAATGGGTGTCCTGACTCTCTATGGTCACTAAAGATCCCATGGTACTTATTGTAAGAGATGGGGTGTTTCCAATCTGGCCCTCATACCATCATCGCCAGCTATCATCGCCAGCTTGGGGCTGCAGGGGCGGCAGGGTAGCCTAGTGGTTAGAGCGTTCGACTAGTAATCAAAAAGTTGCAAGTTCGAATCCCCGAGCTGATAAGGTACAGTCTGTCATTCTGCCCTTGAACAGGCAGTTAACCCACTGTTCCTAGGCCATCATTGAAAATAAGAATTTGTTCTTAACTGACTTGCCTAGTTAAATAAAAAATAAAATAAAAAATCCAGTTGGTTCATTCATTCATTCCCCCCCCTCTCCCCTGTAACTAATCGCCAGGTCATTGCTATAATTGAGAATGTGTTGTCAGTCAACGTACTGGGTAAAACACAACCCACTGACAGTCCCCACACACCACATGGACAGTCCCCACATACTATGTTATTTAGATATGGCTCAGATGGTTTGTGTTGGTGGGTTTGCTTCACTCATGGGTCACATACTGAAATAAAAAACAACAAACTGACAATCCTCACATACTTCACTGACAGTCGCTACATACCACACTGACAATCCTCACATACTTCACTGACAGTCCCCACATAGCACACTGACAATCCTCACATACCACACTGACTGTCCCCACATACCAAACTGACAGTCCCCACATATCACACTGACAGTCCCCACATATCACATTGACAGTCCCCACATATCACACTGACAGTCCCCACATACCACACTGACATTCCCCACATACCACACTGACAGTCCCCACATACCACACTGGCAGTCACCACATACCACACTGACTGTCCCCACATACCACACTGACTGTCCCCACACACCACACTGACAGTCCCCACATACCACACTGGCAGTCCCCACATACCACACTGACAGTCCCCACATATCACATTGACAGTCCCCACATATCACACTGACAGCCCCCACATACCACACTGACTGTCCCCACACACCACACTGACAGTCCCCACACATCACACTGACAGTCCCCACATACCACACTGACAGTTCCCACATATCCCACTGCCAGTCCCCACATACCACACTGACAGTCCCCACATATCACACTGACACTCCCCACATACTACACTGACAGTCCCCACATACCACACTGACAGTCCCCACATACTACACTGACACTCCCCACATACTACACTGACAGTCCCCACATACCACACTGACAGTCCCCACATACCACAATGATATTCAACACATTCCGCAATGATATTCTGTTCTGTGTTCTCTGGTTACTGCAGTGACTCCTGTGAAGCAGTAAGGCCACTCTAACACACATGGTATGTCAGGTATATATTGTTACTGGACAATGAAGACCTGAGTGACATTTGGAGAATGCTTGGCATTATTATGGCAGGAGAATAGTTTCTAAAGCCTATGTAACAGTGTAGATTATATTCTACCCAGCTGCGTAGTTTTCTCTTGCATTGTTCTGTCAAAAGCTGGAAGACTGCATGTATAGTCATGTTCAACTGTAGCACACCTCCAAGAGACTGTGAGAGCAAAGAGCATCCTTTTTAAGATTTTCCAGTGCTTCAGAAAAGTTCATGCAGAGACTCAAATCACTTACCTTGGAGGGTTTGAAAACAGAATGGATTAAAACCTGCTGCTAACAGTAATGTGAATTATTACAGGCAAATACACCAATAAAAACCCTCACATGCAAAACCTCCAAACAAATACATTTGACTAAACTGTCTCTATCTTGCTCTCTCTCCTCCTTGTCTCTTTCCATCATGCTGAATAATTCGATGGCTGGAGTTCACATGACTCATTTTAGCTCCCGTCGTGGGTGACAGAGTTATACAACAAGTCCAGAGAAACACACGCACCCTAGTCATTACACACACACACACACACACACACACACACACACACACACACACACACACACACACACACACACACACACACACACACACACACACACACACACACACACACACACACACACACACACACACACACACACACACACACACACACACACACACACTGCAGCAGCAGCTCTGATGTTCCTCCGCACCTGAAACCAGTGGACTCTGATTCTCTAATCTCTCATTTAACTGCTCCATCACTCGCTTCCTCTTCTCCCTAGCTCCCTGCTCTCTCTATCCCTCATTCTCTATTTTCCCCCTCTCTCTCCCTTATTCTCTCTTTTCCCCCTCTCTCTCCCTCATTCTCCCTGCTCTCTCTCTCTCCCTCATTCTCCCTGCTCTCTCTCTCTCCCTCTTTCCCCCTGCTCTCTCTCTCTCTCCCTAATTCTCTCTGCTCTCTCTCTCCCTCATTCTCTCTGCTCTCTCTCTCTCTCCCTCATTCTCTCTTTTCCCTTCCTCTCTCTTCTCTCTGCTCCCTCTCTCACATCCTCGCCTCTGTTGCCACGGCAGCAATACCTGACAATGAGAGAGACAGAGGGAGAGAACAAATGTCATCTGAATCATTTTGTCTATAACCTGCGTGTGTGTGTGTGTTTGTCTATGTGTTTGTATGGTGTGTGTGTGTCTGTGTCTGTGTTTGTCTATATCTGATGTGTGGGTGGGTAGGTGGGAGCACTGTGTGGAGTCAGTACATCAGTGCATCATACAGTACTGAATGATCCCATCAGTATATAGGATAGGCTACACAGCACGTTTGCCTGTACTGCTGTATATAAGATAGTTGCAGCTAGAGATACTGATCTGATATTCTATTCACTGTGGTTTGATGGAAGAGAATATTGAAACCATTAGGCGGTACTCTCTTGCCTGATGCAGTACTTCTGTTCATGTGTTATTGTCTGCCCCTTCTGTGATTCTGTCTGTAAGTAATTATGCACTTCAGATGCTTCACTTTGGGTTTATTGTATTACTATTTAAATCAGCTTTTGTTCTTCTCCTTGCAGTCTGTGTAATATTCCTGTTTTTATTTCAAATACCTTGTTCCAAATGCAAATGTTAGTTGTTGAAACAACCCGTAGGCCAATTGAGTTCAAGGAGAGGTTTCTAATTGGGACTAATGTTCTGTGTTAATATAAGAGGAGAGAGCAACAGGTCTGATGGGCGGCAGTCAGACAGCCTGGAACACCAAACATCCGATCAGCTTCACAAACCTCCTGAGGATCAAACTGCACTGTGGTTCACCCCTACCACTGATCTGAGAGGCTATACACACGCATGAGACAGAACACTCTCTCCAGGAAGGTTAGGAAGCGTATGTGAGTAGACGAGAGAAAGAAAGGCGTGACATGCCCGGATGTGACAGTGTCGGAGGGGCACGGTGCGCACCGAAGCGACCGGTGTCGGTGACTGAGGGCCTGTGTGTCTGGGTGGACACGGGGAAGGAGAGATGCATTGAGTAAAATTGTGTGGCAGGGGAAGAAATGGATAGTGAATAAAGAGAAAGACAGAAAGGAGGAGAGATGAGTGAGATCTAATTCATAGAAATAAAGAGATAGGATGAGGTCTGAGGACCTGAAGCGCTGTAATAAAGAGATAGGATGAGGTCTGAGGACCTGAAGCGCTGTAATAAAGAGATAGGAGGAGGTCTGAGGACCTGAAGCGCTGTAATAAAGAGATAGGATGAGGTCTGAGGACCTGAAGCGCTGTAATAAAGAGATAGGATGAGGTCTGAGGACCTGAAGCGCAGTAATAAAGAGATAGGATGAGGTCTGGGGACCTGAAGCGCTGTAATAAAGAGATAGGATGAGGTCTGAGGACCTGGGGCGCTGTAATAAAGAGATAGGATGAGGTCTGAGGACCTGAAGCGCTGTAATAAAGAGATAGGATGAGGTCTGAGGACCTGAAGCGCTGTAATAAAGAGATTGGATGAGGTCTGAGGACCTGAAGCGCTGTAATAAAGAGATAGGATGAGGTCTGAGGACCTGAAGCGCTGTAATAAAGAGATAGGATGAGGTCTGGGGACCTGAAGCGCTGTAATAAAGAGATAGGATGAGGTCTGAGGACCTGAAGCGCTGTAATAAAGAGATAGGATGAGGTCTGAGGACCTGAAGCGCTGTAATAAAGAGATAGGATGAGGTCTGAGGACCTGGGGCGCTGTAATAAAGAGATAGGATGAGGTCTGAGGACCTGAAGCGCTGTAATAAAGAGATAGGATGAGGTCTGAGGACCTGAAGCGCTGTAATAAAGAGATAGGATGAGGTCTGGGGACCTGAAGCGCTGTAATAAAGAGATAGGATGAGGTCTGAGGACCTGAAGCGCTGTAATAAAGAGATAGGATGAGGTCTGAGGACCTGAAGCGCTGTAATAAAGAGATAGGATGAGGTCTGAGGACCTGAAGCGCTGTAATAAAGAGATAGGATGAGGTCTGAGGACCTGGGGCGCTGTAATAAAGAGATAGGATGAGGTCTGAGGACCTGAAGCGCTGTAATAAAGAGATAGGATGAGGTCTGGGGACCTGAAGCGCTGTAATAAAGAGATAGGATGAGGTCTGGGGACCTGAAGCGCTGTAATAAAGAGATAGGATGAGGTCTGAGGACCTGAAGCGCTGTAATAAAGAGATAGGATGAGGTCTGAGGACCTGAAGCGCTGTAATAAAGAGATAGGATGAGGTCTGGGGACCTGAAGCGCTGTAATAAAGAGATAGGAAGAGGTCTGGGGACCTGAAGCGCTGTAATAAAGAGATAGGATGAGGTCTGAGGACCTGAAGCGCTGTAATAAAGAGATAGGATGAGGTCTGAGGACCTGAAGCGCTGTAATAAAGAGATAGGATGAGGTCTGAGGACCTGAAGCGCTGTAATAAAGAGATAGGATGAGGTCTGAGGACCTGAAGCGCTGTAATAAAGAGATAGGATGAGGTCTGAGGACCTGAAGCGCTGTAATAAAGAGATAGGATGAGGTCTGAGGACCTGAAGCGCTGTAATAAAGAGATAGGATGAGGTCTGAGGACCTGAAGCGCTGTAATAAAGAGATGGGATGAGGTCTGAGGACCTGGGGCGCTGTAATAAAGAGATAGGATGAGGTCTGAGGACCTGAAGCGCTGTAATAAAGAGATAGGATGAGGTCTGGGGACCTGAAGCGCTGTAATAAAGAGATGGGATGAGGTCTGGGGACCTGAAGCGCTGTAATAAAGAGATAGGATGAGGTCTGAGGACCTGAAGCGCTGTAATAAAGAGATAGGATGAGGTCTGAGGACCTGAAGCGCTGTAATAAAGAGATAGGATGAGGTCTGGGGACCTGAAGCGCTGTAATAAAGAGAAACAAGGAAAGTTATGGAGACAGAAAAAGAGAGTGGAGAAGATAGAGTGAATTAGTAGGAGCGAAAGAGAGAGAGTAGATAGGGATAGCAACATTATAAAGACAGAGTAGAGAGGGATAGCAACATTATAAAGACTGAGTAGAGAGAGATAGCAACATTATAAAGACTGAGTAGAGAGGGATAGCAACATTATAAAGACTGAGTAGAGACGGAGTAGAGAGAGATAGCAACATTATAAAGACAGAGTAGAGAGGGATAGCAACATTATAAAGACAGAGTAGAGACGGAGTAGAGAGAGATAGCAACATTATAAAGACAGAGTAGAGACGGAGTAGAGAGAGATAGCAACATTATAAAGACAGAGTAGAGAGAGATAGCAACATTATAAAGACAGAGTAGAGAGAGATAGCAACATTATAAAGACAGAGTAGAGAGAGATAGCAACATTATAAAGACAGAGTAGAGAGGGATAGCAACATTATAAAGACAGAGTAGAGAGGGATAGCAACAATATAAAGACAGAGTAGAGACGGAGTAGAGAGAGATAGCAACATTATAAAGACAGAGTAGAGAGGGATAGCAACAATATAAAGACAGAGTAGAGACGGAGTAGAGAGAGATAGCAACATTATAAAGACAGAGTAGAGAGGGATAGCAACATTATAAAGACAGAGTAGAGACGGAGTAGAGAGAGATAGCAACATTATAAAGACCGAGTAGAGACGGAGTAGAGAGAGATAGCAACATTGTAAAGACAGAGTAGAGAGGGATAGCAACATTATAAAGACAGAGTAGAGAGAGATAGCAACATTATAAAGACAGAGTAGAGACGGAGTAGAGAGAGATAGCAACATTATAAAGACAGAGTAGAGAGGGCTAGCAACATTATAAAGACAGAGTAGAGATAGATAGCAACATTATAAAGACTGAGTAGAGAGGGATAGCAACATTATAAAGACTGAGTAGAGAGGGATAGCAACATTATAAAGACTGAGTAGAGAGAGATAGCAACATTATAAAGACTGAGTAGAGAGGGATAGCAACATTATAAAGACTGAGTAGAGAGAGATAGCAACATTATGAAGACTGAGTAGAGAGGGATAGCAACATTATAAAGACTGAGTAGAGAGGGATAGCAACATTATAAAGACTGAGTAGAGAGAGATAGCAACATTATAAAGACTGAGTAGAGAGGGATAGCAACATTATAAAGACAGAGTAGAGAGAGATGGCAACATTATAAAGACAGAGTAGAGAGAGATGGCAACATTATAAAGACTGAGTAGAGAGAGATAGCAACATTATAAAGACAGAGTAGAGAGGGATAGCAACAATATAAAGACAGAGTAGAGACGGAGTAGAGAGAGATAGCAACATTATAAAGACAGAGTAGAGACGGAGTAGAGAGAGATAGCAACATTATAAAGACAGAGTAGAGACGGAGTAGAGAGAGATAGCAACATTATAAAGACAGAGTAGAGAGGGATAGCAACATTATAAAGACAGAGTAGAGAGAGATAGCAACATTATAAAGACAGAGTAGAGAGAGATAGCAACATTATAAAGACAGAGTAGAGAGAGATAGCAACATTATAAAGACAGAGTAGAGAGGGATAGCAACAATATAAAGACAGAGTAGAGACGGTGGAAGAAAGAGAAGAATAGACTGAGTAGAGAGGGATAGCAACATTATAAAGACTGAGTAGAGACGGTGGAAGACAGAGAAGAATAGACTGAGTAGAGACGGTGGAAGAAAGAGAAGAATAGACTGATTAGAGAGGGATAGCAACATTATAAAGACAGAGTAGAGACGGTGGAAGAAAGAAAAGAATAGACTGAGTAGAGAGGGATAGCAACATTATAAAGACAGAGTAGAGACGGTGGAGGAAAGAGAGAGGGATAGCAACATTATAAAGACAGAGTAGAGACGGAGTAGAGAGAGATAGCAACATTATAAAGACAGAGTAGAGACGGAGTAGAGAGAGATAGCAACATTATAAAGACAGAGTAGAGAGAGATAGCAACATTATAAAGACAGAGTAGAGAGAGATAGCAACATTATAAAGACAGAGTAGAGAGAGATAGCAACATTATAAAGACAGAGTAGAGAGGGATAGCAACATTATAAAGACAGAGTAGAGAGGGATAGCAACAATATAAAGACAGAGTAGAGACGGAGTAGAGAGAGATAGCAACATTATAAAGACAGAGTAGAGAGGGATAGCAACAATATAAAGACAGAGTAGAGACGGAGTAGAGAGAGATAGCAACATTATAAAGACAGAGTAGAGAGGGATAGCAACATTATAAAGACAGAGTAGAGACGGAGTAGAGAGAGATAGCAACATTATAAAGACCGAGTAGAGACGGAGTAGAGAGAGATAGCAACATTGTAAAGACAGAGTAGAGAGGGATAGCAACATTATAAAGACAGAGTAGAGAGAGATAGCAACATTATAAAGACAGAGTAGAGACGGAGTAGAGAGAGATAGCAACATTATAAAGACAGAGTAGAGAGGGCTAGCAACATTATAAAGACAGAGTAGAGAGAGATAGCAACATTATAAAGACTGAGTAGAGAGGGATAGCAACATTATAAAGACTGAGTAGAGAGGGATAGCAACATTATAAAGACTGAGTAGAGAGAGATAGCAACATTATAAAGACTGAGTAGAGAGGGATAGCAACATTATAAAGACTGAGTAGAGAGAGATAGCAACATTATGAAGACTGAGTAGAGAGGGATAGCAACATTATAAAGACTGAGTAGAGAGGGATAGCAACATTATAAAGACTGAGTAGAGAGAGATAGCAACATTATAAAGACAGAGTAGAGAGAGATAGCAACATTATAAAGACAGAGTAGAGAGAGATAGCAACATTATAAAGACAGAGTAGAGAGGGATAGCAACATTATAAAGACAGAGTAGAGAGGGATAGCAACAATATAAAGACAGAGTAGAGACGGAGTAGAGAGAGATAGCAACATTATAAAGACAGAGTAGAGAGGGATAGCAACAATATAAAGACAGAGTAGAGACGGAGTAGAGAGAGATAGCAACATTATAAAGACAGAGTAGAGAGGGATAGCAACATTATAAAGACAGAGTAGAGACGGAGTAGAGAGAGATAGCAACATTATAAAGACCGAGTAGAGACGGAGTAGAGAGAGATAGCAACATTGTAAAGACAGAGTAGAGAGGGATAGCAACATTATAAAGACAGAGTAGAGAGAGATAGCAACATTATAAAGACAGAGTAGAGACGGAGTAGAGAGAGATAGCAACATTATAAAGACAGAGTAGAGAGGGCTAGCAACATTATAAAGACAGAGTAGAGAGAGATAGCAACATTATAAAGACTGAGTAGAGAGGGATAGCAACATTATAAAGACTGAGTAGAGAGGGATAGCAACATTATAAAGACTGAGTAGAGAGAGATAGCAACATTATAAAGACTGAGTAGAGAGGGATAGCAACATTATAAAGACTGAGTAGAGAGAGATAGCAACATTATGAAGACTGAGTAGAGAGGGATAGCAACATAATAAAGACTGAGTAGAGAGGGATAGCAACATTATAAAGACTGAGTAGAGAGAGATAGCAACATTATAAAGACTGAGTAGAGAGGGATAGCAACATTATAAAGACAGAGTAGAGAGAGATGGCAACATTATAAAGACAGAGTAGAGAGAGATGGCAACATTATAAAGACTGAGTAGAGAGAGATAGCAACATTATAAAGACAGAGTAGAGAGGGATAGCAACAATATAAAGACAGAGTAGAGACGGAGTAGAGAGAGATAGCAACATTATAAAGACAGAGTAGAGACGGAGTAGAGAGAGATAGCAACATTATAAAGACAGAGTAGAGACGGAGTAGAGAGAGATAGCAACATTATAAAGACAGAGTAGAGAGGGATAGCAACATTATAAAGACAGAGTAGAGAGAGATAGCAACATTATAAAGACAGAGTAGAGAGAGATAGCAACATTATAAAGACAGAGTAGAGAGAGATAGCAACATTATAAAGACAGAGTAGAGAGGGATAGCAACAATATAAAGACAGAGTAGAGACGGTGGAAGAAAGAGAAGAATAGACTGAGTAGAGAGGGATAGCAACATTATAAAGACTGAGTAGAGACGGTGGAAGACAGAGAAGAATAGACTGAGTAGAGACGGTGGAAGAAAGAGAAGAATAGACTGATTAGAGAGGGATAGCAACATTATAAAGACAGAGTAGAGACGGTGGAAGAAAGAAAAGAATAGACTGAGTAGAGAGGGATAGCAACATTATAAAGACAGAGTAGAGACGGTGGAGGAAAGAGAGAGGGATAGCAACATTATAAAGACAGAGTAGAGACGGAGTAGAGAGAGATAGCAACATTATAAAGACAGAGTAGAGAGGGATAGCAACATTATAAAGACAGAGTAGAGACGGAGTAGAGAGAGATAGCAACATTATAAAGACAGAGTAGAGAGGGATAGCAACATTATAAAGACAGAGTAGAGAGAGATAGCAACATTATAAAGACTGAGTAGAGAGGGATAGCAACATTATAAAGACAGAGTAGAGACGGTGGAAGAAAGAGAAGAATAGACTGAGTAGAGAGGGATAGCAACATTATAAAGACTGAGTAGAGACGGTGGAATACAGAGAAGAATAGACTGAGTAGAGACGGTGGAAGAAAGAGAAGAATAGACTGATTAGAGAGGGATAGCAACATTATAAAGACAGAGTAGAGACGGTGGAAGAAAGAAAAGAATAGACTGAGTAGAGAGGGATAGCAACATTATAAAGACAGAGTAGAGACGGTGGAGGAAAGAGAGAGAGAGGGATAGCAACATTATAAAGACAGAGTAGAGACGGTGGAGGAAAGAGAGAGAGAGGGATAGCAACATTATAAAGACAGAGTAGAGACGGTGGAGGAAAGAGAGAGGGATAGCAACATTATAAAGACAGAGTAGAGACGGTGGAAGAAAGAGAAGAATAGACTGAGTAGAGAGGGATAGCAACATTATAAAGACTGAGTAGAGACGGTGGAAGACAGAGAAGGATAGACTGAGTAGAGACGGTGGAAGAAAGAGAAGGATAGACTGAGTAGAGACGGTGGAAGAAAGAGAAGAATAGACTGAGTAGAGACGGTGGAAGATAGAGAAGAATAGACTGAGTAGAGACTGTGGAAGATAGAGAAGAATAGACTGAGTAGAGACTGTGGAAGAAAGAGGATAGACAGAGTAGAGACGGTGGAAGAAAGAGAAGGATAGACAGAGTAGAGACAGTGGAAGAAAGAGAAGGATAGACTGAGTAGAGACGGTGGAAGAAAGAGAAGGATAGACAGAGTAGAGACGGTGGAAGAAAGAGAAGGATAGACAGAGTAGAGACGGTGGAAGAAAGAGAAGGATAGACTGAGTAGAGACGGTGGAAGAAAGAGAAGGATAGACAGAGTAGAGACGGTGGAAGAAAGAGAAGGATAGACTGAGTAGAGACGGTGGAAGAAAGAGAAGGATAGACTGAGTAGAGACGGTGGAAGAAAGAGAAGGATAGACAGAGTAGAGACGGTGGAAGAAAGAGAAGGATAGACTGAGTAGAGACGGTGGAAGAAAGAGAAGGATAGACTGAGTAGAGACAGTGGAAGAAAGAGAAGGATAGACTGAGTTGAGACGGTGGAAGAAAGAGAAGAATAGACTGAGTAGAGATGGTGGAAGAAAGAGAAGGATAGACAGAGTAGAGACGGTGGAAGAAAGAGAAGGATAGACTGAGTAGGGGTGAAAAAGTAAGAAATAGCTGTTGTATGAAGAGCAGAAAATGAAATATACAGTATATATAGAGAGTGGGAGAAAGGGAGATATATAGAGAGTGGGAGAGAGGGAGATATATAGAGAGTGGGAGAGAGGGAGACAGATATAGAGAGTGGGAGAGAGGGAGACAGATATAGAGAGTGGGAGAGAGGGAGACAGATATAGAGAGTGGGAGAGAGGGAGACAGATATAGATAGTAGGTGAGAGAGAGATAGAGAGTAGGAGAGAGAGAGATAGAGAGTAGGAGAGAGACAGAGAGATAAAGAGTAGGTGAGAGAGAGATAGAAAGCAGGACAGAGACAGAGAGATAGAGAGTAGGAGAGAGACAGAGAGATAGAGAGTAGGTGAGAGAGAGATAGAGAGTAGGAGAGAGAGAGAGAGATAGAGAGTAGGTGAGAGAGAGATAGAGAGTAGGAGAGAGACAGAGAGATAGAGAGTAGGTGAGAGAGAGATCGAGAGTAGGAGAGAGACAGAGAGATAGAGAGTAGGTGAGAGAGAGATAGAAAGCAGGAGAGAGACAGAGAGATAGAGAGGACCCACGCCAAGACGACCTACATCCATACCACAGCACCCCCAGCCACATCCACACCCCCACCCCAACCAATCACCACCCGCCCACGTCAACCATGCCCACACCCCATTTAGGCCCCCTCAGATCAGACCTATGCCCCCCCTGCCCACCCCACCCCACAAAGAGGGCCTCAACATGGAAGTCACAAATACGCCCAGGCAGTGAGCGGGCAAACAGGCCCAACCCCCACTCTTACACTAGCCCAAGCTAATGGCATGTACCAGATGCTCAGCAGGCTCTGCTCACACTTACTGGCCTGAGCCCAAGCCACACGACCAACAACATTGGACACTTTATGGAACACAAAGCCTTCACTATCTCATCCTGGAATATCCAAGGCATGAGGTCATCTGCCTTTGGCCTAAAGAGCAGGAACCTGGACTTCACCAAAGAAATCGGTAATACAGACATTGTCATCCTGCAAGAAACCTGGTATAGAGGAGACGGACCCACTGGTTGCCCTCTAGGTTACAGAGAGCTGGTAGTCCCATCCACCAAACTACCAGGTGTGAAACAGGGAAGGGACTCAGGGGGTATGCTAATTTGGTATAGAGCAGACCTAACTCACTCCATTAAATTAATCAAAACAGGAACATTTTACATTTGGCTAGAAATTCAAAAGGAAAGTATCTTAACAGAGAAAAATGTCCTCCTGTGTGCTACCCACTAGAATCCCCATACTTTAATGAAGACAGCTTCTCCATCCTGGAGGGGGAAATCAATCATTTCCAGGCTCAGGGACATGTACTAGTCTGTGGCGACCTAAATGCCAGAACCGGACAAGAACCTAACACCCTCAGCACACAGAGGGACAAACACCTGCCTGCAGGTGACAGCATTCCCTCCCCGCATTCCCTCCCCTAGGCACAACTATGACAACATAACCAACAAAAACTGGTCACAACTCCTGCAGCTCTGTCACACGCTGGGTATGTACATAGTCAATGGTAGGCTTCGAGGGGACTCACATGGTAGGTACACCTATAGCTCATCTCTTGGCAGTAGTACTGTAGACTACTTTATCACTGACCTCAACCCCAAGTCTCCCAGAGCGTTCACAGTCAGCCCACTGACACCCCTATCAGACCACAGCAAAATCACAGTCTACTTGAAAAGAGCAATACTCAATCATGAGGCATCAAAGCCAAAGGAACTCAGTAACATTAATAAATGCAATAGATGGAAGGAATGCAGTTTAGAAACCTACCAAAAAACAACTAGGCAACAACATATTCAATCCCTTTTAGACAACTTCCTGGGTAAAACATTCAATTGTAATAGTGAACGTGTAAACTTGGCAGTAGAAAATCTTAACAGTATATTTGACCTCTCAGCTTCCCTATCAAATCTAAAAATCTCAAATAGAAAACCGAAGAAAATGAACAATGACAAATGTTTGATGAAGAATGCAAAAATCTAAGAAAGAAAAACATAGAGACCTGGAAAACCTGAGTCTACGCCTTCACTATGGTGAATCACTAAAACAATACAGAAATACGTTACGGAAAAAGAAGGAACAGCACGTCAGAAATCAGCTCAATGTATTTGAAGTATCCATAGATTCTAACCACTCCTGGGAAAATTGGAAAACACTAAACAAACAACAACACGAAGATGTATCTATCCAAAATGGAGATGTATGGGTAAACCACTTCTCCAAACTTTTTGGCTCTATAACAAAGAACTAACAGCAAAAACATATACATGATCAAATACAAATCTTAGAATCAAATATTTAAAGACTACCAAAACCCACTGGATTCTCCAATTACCTTGAGTGAGCTACAGGACAAAATAAAAACCCTCCAACCCAAAAAGGCATGTGGTGTGATGGTATTCTCAATGAAATGATCAAATATACAGACAACAAATTCCAATTGGCCATACTAAAACTCTTTAACATCATCCTTAGCTCTGGCATCTTCCCCAATATTTGGAACCAAGGACTGATCACCCCAATCCACAAAAGTGGAGACAAATTTGACCCCAATAACTACCGTGGGATATGCGTCAACAGCAAAAATCCTGGGAAAATCCTCTGCATTATCATTAACAGCAGACTCGTACATTTCCTCAGTGAAAACAATGTACTGAGCATATGTCAAATTGGCTTTTTACCCAATTACCGTACAACAGACCACGTATTCACCCTGCACACCCTAATTGACAAACAAACAAACCGAAACAAAGGCAAAGGCAAAGTCTTCTCATGCTTTGTTGATTTCAAAAAAGTCTTCGACTCAATTTGGCATGAGGGTCTGCTATACAAATTGATTGAAAGTGGTGTTGGGGGAAAACTATACGACATTATAAAATCCATGTACACAAACAACAAGTGTGCGGTTAAAATAGGCAAAACACACACACATTTCTTCCCACAGGGCCGTGGGGTGAGACAGGGATGCAGCTTAAGCTCCACCCTCTTCAACATATACAGTGGGGAGAACAAGTATTTGATACACTGCTGATTTTGCAGGTTTTCCTGCAAGCCACATAATATAGCCTATACTGAGTGATGACAATACAGAATACCCTGTAACCCAGTGTGTGTTTTGGTGGGTAGGGACAGGAGAGGCCTGTGACCAGGGCCTGTGACTGTCTAAATACCCACTCAATCTATACATCCCTGTCCTTTCCATGTTTAGTGAATTTCAACTGATTTCATGTTTTTATTGTATTTTTATTTAACCTTTATTTAACGAGGCAAGTCAGACAAGAACAAATTCTTATTTACAATGACGGCCTAGGAACAGTGGGTTAACTGCCTATGACAGATTTTTACCTTGTCAGCTCGGGGATTTGATCGAGCAACCTTTCTGGCCCAAAGCTCTAACCACTATGCTACCTGCCGCCCCATGTACACTCTCGGGAACACTGTTTGGACTGTGATAAACACTCATTTAGTAAGTAATTAACTCATTCTGCCCACCCCATCTCCCCAGATAAGGAGCCAGTGTTGGACATTCATCTGCAGCGCTGTACCAGCTCAGTGGAGGACAAGACTGTGGGCCGTGGCCGGGGACAGGGACGGGGACGCTCCATGGGACAGGTACACTGGCCGCCTACTCTATACTAGTTATTCCTTATATATACAGTGGGGAGAACAAGTATTTGATACACTGCTGATTTTGCAGGTTTTCCTACTTACAAAGCATGTAGAGGTCTGTAATTTTTATCATAGGTACACTTCAACTGTGAGAGACGGAATCTAAAACAAAAATCCAGAAAATCACATTGTATGATTTCTAAGTAATTAATTTGCATTTTATTGCATGACATAAGTATTTGATCACCTATCAACCAGTAAGAATTCCGGCTCTCACAGGGATAGAGAGACAGAGGGAGATAGAGATAAAGAGGGGGATAGAGAGACAGAGGGGGGATAGAGAGACAGAGGGGGGATAGAGAGACAGAGGGGGGATAGAGAGACAGAGGGGGGATAGAGAGACAGAGGGGGGATAGAGAGACAGAGGGGGGATAGAGAGACAGAGGGAGATAGAGATACAGAGGGGGGGGGGGTAGAGAGACAGAGGGGGGATAGAGAGACAGAGGGGGGAAAGAGAGACAGAGGGGGGAAAGAGAGACAGAGGGGGGAAAGAGAGACAGAGGGGGGAAAGAGAGACAGAGGGGGGAAAGAGAGACAGAGGGGGGAAAGAGAGACAGAGGGGGGATAGAGAGACAGAGGGGGGATAGAGAGACAGAGGGGGGAGAGAGAGACAGAGGGGGGAGAGAGAGACAAAGGGGGGAGAGAGAGACAGAGGGGGGAGAGAGAGACAGAGGGGGGAAAGAGAGACAGAGGGGGGATATAGAGACAGAGGGAGGATAGAGAGACAGAGGGGGGATAGAGAGACAGAGGGAGATAGAGATATCTCTATCTCGCTCTCACAGACCTGTTAGTTTTTCTTTAAGAAGCCCTCCTGTTCTCCACTCATTACCTGTATTAACTGCACCTGTTTGAACTCATTACCTGCATAAAAGACACCTGTCCACACACTCAATCAAACAGACTCCAACCTCTCCACAATGGCCAAGACCAGAGAGCTGTGTAAGGACATCAGCGATAAAATTGTAGACCTGCACAAGGCTGGGATGGGCTACAGGACAATAGGCAAGCAGCTTGGTGAGAAGGCAACAACTGTTGGCGCAATTATTAGAAAATGGAATAAGTTCAAGATGACGGTCAATCACCCTCGGTCTGGGGCTCCATGCAAGATCTCACCTCGTGGGGCATCAATGATCATGAAGAAGGTGAGAGATCAGCCCAGAACTACACGGCAGGACCTGGTCAATGACCTGAAGAGAGCTGGGACCACAGTCTCAAAGAAAACCATTAGTAACAAACTATGCCTTCATGGATTAAAATCCTGCAGCGCACACAAGGTCCCCCTGCTCAAGCCAGCGCATGTCCAGGCCCGTCTGAAGTTTGCCAATGACCATCTGGATGATCCAGAGAAGGAATGGGAGAAGGTCATGTGGTCTGATGAGACAAAAATAGAGCTTTTTGGTTTAAACTCCACTCGCCGTGTTTGGAGGAAGAAGAAGGATGAGTACAACCCCAAGAACACCATCCCAACCGTGAAGCATGGGGGTGGAAACATCATTCTTTGGGGATGCTTTTCTGCAAAGGGGACAGGACGACTGCACCGTATTGAGGGGAGGATGGATGGGGCCATGTATCGCGAGATCTTGGCCAACAACCTCCTTCCCTCAGTAAGAGCATTGGAGATGGGTTATGACTGGGTCTTCCAGCATGACAACGACCCGAAACACACATCCAGGGCAACTAAGGAGTGGCTCCGTAAGAAGCATCTCAAGGTCCTGGAGTGGCCTAGCCAGTCCCCAGACCTGAACCCAATAGAAAATCTTTGGAGGGAGCTGAAAATCCGTATTGCCCAGCGACAGCCCCGAAACCTGAAAGATCTGGAGAAGGTCTGTATGGAGGAGTGGGCCAAAATTCCTGCTGCAGTGTGTGCAAACCTGGTCAAGAACTAAAGGAAACGTATGATCTCTGTAATTGCAAAAAAAAGTTTCTGTACCAAATATTAAGTTCTGCTTTTCTGATGTATCAAATACTTATGTCATGCAGACATAAGGCAGACCTGGCTCTCAAGAGAAGACAGGCTATGTGCACACTGTCCACAAAATGAGGTGGAAACTGAGCTGCACTTCCTAACCTCCTGCCAAATGTATGACCATAATAGAGACACATATTTCCCTCAGATTGCACAGATCCACAAAGAATTCGAAAACAAACCCGGATTTGATAAACTAAAATACCACAGTGTGCCATCACAGCAGCAAGATGTGTGACCTGTTGCCACAAGAAAAGGGCAACCAGTGAAGAACAAACACCATTGTAAATACAACCCATATTTATGCCTTTTTATTTTAACTTGTGTTCTTTAACCATTTGTACATCGCTACAACACTGTATATGTACATAATATGACATTTGTAATGTTTTTATTATTTTGGAACTTCTGTGAATGGAATGTTTACTGTTCATTTTTATTGTTTATTTCACTCTTGAATATTATCTACCTCACTTGCTTTGGCAATGTTAACATATGTTTTATTTTGTTTAGTGTTCAGTTTTGAATTAAATTATAATATGAACACTTACAACGCTACGTTTTGGTGACCTTCTTCCCAGGACGATCATTGCAAGGAGGGACTGAGGGAAAATTGGAAAATTCTGTGGATATATTGAAGCAACATCAATCAGGAAGTTAAAGCTTGGTCGCAAATGGATCTTCCAAATGGGCAATGAACCCAAGCATACTTCCAAAGTTGTGGCAAAATGGCTTAATGACAACAAAGTCAAGGTATTGGAGCGGCCATCACAAAGCCCTGACCTCAACCCTATAGAAAATGTGTGGGCAGAACTGAAAGAGACCGTGTGCGAGCAAGGAGGTCTACAAACCTGACTCGGTTACACCAGCTCTGGAAGGAGGAATGGGCCAAAGTTCACCCAACTTATTGTGTAAGGCTACCCGAAACGTTTGACCCAAGTTAAACAATTTAAAGGCAACGCTAACAAATACTAATTGAGTGTATGTAACTTCTGACCCACAGGGAATGTGATGAAAGATATAAAACTTTAAATAAATCATTCTTTCTACTATTATTCTGACATTTCACATTCTTAAAATAAAGTGGTGATCCTAACTGACCTAAGACATGGAATTTTTACTAGGATTAAACATCAGGAATTGTGAAACTGAATTTAAATGTATTTGGCTAAGGTGTATGCAAACTTCCGACTTCAACTGTATGCCTCTCTCCACCTCCAGCTCACTGGTTAAGGGGGTGTTGTTGTGCTGGACTGTTGTCTGGGTCTGTGCTGACTGGAGTGTAGTCACCTGCTGTTCCAGCTCCACCTGCCTTACTTCCAGCTGGGTAAATTTATCCTTCATTTCAGTGAGGGGGTAGTACTCTGTGCTGGGAGGTTGACTTTCCACTTGGGGTTGCTCGTCTGCGGGGTTATATAATGAAGAGGTCTGGTCTGACCCGCTTGGGGTGGGGGTATCTTTCTCAAGGGAGAGCTTCTCCTGCTGGGATAATTCTTTGATTAGGTGAAAGTCCAGCTGAAACTGTTTGGGGTTGCCCTGTAGCAATACTGTTCCAGACTTATAGAGATTTATATTAGCTGACTCAGAGTCCTCGTTGTCTAGTATCCTGAGTTTCCACCCCTCGTTAATGCCCCCCCCCCCCCTCTTAACAGAGGGGTAGTGTGCTAAAATAGCACTGTACCATGCCAGGAGATGGCCTGGTTAATATAGCACTGTGCCATGCCAGGGGATGGTCTGGTTAATATAGCTCTGTGCCATGCCAGGAGATGGTCTGGTTAATATAGCTCTGTGCCATGCCAGGGGATGGTCTGGTTAATATAGCACTGTGCCATTGTTTCAACACTGTATATATACATAATATGACATTTGTAATGTCTTTATTGTTTTGAAACTTCTGTATGTGTAATGTTTACTGTTAATTTTTAATGTTTATTTTACTTTTTTTATTATCTACTTCACTTGCTTTGACAATGTTAATACATGCCAGACAGACAGACAGACAGACAGACAGACAGACAGACAGACAGACAGACAGACAGACCGATATTACAGTGAGATTACAGTGAGATTACAGTGAGAGATGCTGAGTCCCCACAGTGGGGCCTTTGATGTTCACCACACACTGTCTGACCTCATCCTGTGGAAAGCCTGAAGGGTAAAAGTAAGGGTCCTGTATCACACCCCCTCCCTATTGTACTGCAGTGAACTACCCCACAACACAGCCGGATTCACTGGAGGCTACATATATATATACAAACATACACACATTCATATATGCATGCATGCATATACACACACACATTGGAGTTAACCTACGTTACATATCCAGATTGTTTTTAGGCTAAGGAACGCTCTCAACACCCTTGCTGCATGCTTTCTCTAACCGTAGCTCAGCCATCACTGTGCACGCTCCCGCCAGCAATGGCCATTCATTGTGACACCGAAAATAATCCTTTAGCCTAATGGTAGGCAGGACAGTGTTCTTAAATCCTCAGCCTATAGAAGCTGTTCCACACTGAAATTAAATGAAGTGGATGATTCTTATTTCCATTATGATGACTGTCAGATTGACTTGTTACTTACAATAAGGAAGACGGGGAAACAAATGGCTAGCACCCCTCTCTCTCCTTCCTTCCACCCTCAAGCTGCTTTCTCGCCATCTTAATGATTTTTTCTCAGTATCCCTCTTTTTCCCCCGTCTCTCTCTCATCCCGTTTCCTCTCTCTAATTCTCCCTCTGTCCTCTCTTCTTCTCTTTGCCTGCCTGGGGCTGTAGACCAGATAACGGGTTCTCTCTCTCTCTCTCTCTCTCTCTCTCTCTCTCTCTCTCTCTCTCTCTCTCTCTCTCTCTCTCTCTCTCTCTCTCTCTCTCTCTCTCTCTCTCTCTCTCTCTCTCTCTCTCTCACTCTCTCACTCTCCCTCCCTTCCTCTCTCTCTGTTGATAATTAAGATTGTACGCCTTTCTCTTTCATAATAGAGGTTCTGTAGACACCACAAGCACGCTGCCAAGTCTCCAGCACAGACACACTACAGGAGAGCACACATTCATACATTCACACATTCATACATTCATACATTCACACACACCGGCCATGTGCACACATACAGTATATACGCACATAAACAAAAGGACAAAAGGACAAATGAAATGTGCACATACCTTCTCACACACACAGAGATGAATGCATGCACCAAACATCAAACTCTCAAAAGAGATGCATTCTCTCTCTCTCTCTTTCACTCTCTCTCTCCCTTTCACCCTCTCTCTCTCTTTCTCTCTCTCTCTCTCTTTTTCTCTCTCTCTCTCTCTCCTTCTCTCTCTCTCTCTCTCGCTCTCTCCTCTCTCCCTCTCTCTCCCTCTCCTTCTCTATCTCTCTCGCTCTCTCTCTCTCTTTACTTCTCTTTCTGTCTCTCTCTCCCTCTCTCCTTTGTCTTCTCTCTCCTTCTTTCTTTCTCTCTCAATTCAATTTAATTCAATTTGCTTTATTGGTATGACGTATTGGCATGACGTAATTTGAATATTTACAATATTAAAATAATGAGAATCAAAATTGTCAACGGTACAACAGTAACAACAATAACGAAGAGTCAAAATAACCATACATTGAACAAGAACAATAAACATACAGTAGAGGACATGTGCAGGTCGATTGGTCTGTCAGACACTGTCCCTCAACTTATGGCAGGCAGCAATGTAGTGCGCTGCCAACCCACAGCTCTCTGCGTCCTCCTCCAACAGGACGGGTAGCCTACTCTCATCAGAGAGGTCTTTGAATAAGTGTTTCAAATTTATGGAAATGACACTCTCTAATTGTTTTATATTTTTGACATTTTGTCATGGTCCAATAGTTAGCCATGGTGTACTGTCGATTTAGGGCCAGATAGCACTGCATTTTGCTTTGTGTTTGTGCTTGTGTTTCCCAATAAGCAATGTAGTTTTGTTTTGATGGTTTTTGGTTTATTCTGATTGATTGGATGTTCTTGTCCTGAGGCTTCAGTGTGTTAGTAGAACAAGTTTGTGAACGCAGCCCCAGGACCAGCTGGATGAGTGGACTCTTTTCTTTGCTCAGCTCTTGGCATTCCAGGGCTTGGTAATCATATGAGAGGGGGTCACTGTATTTTAGATGTTTCCAAAACTTAATTGCTTTTTTTTTAGTTTTTATTATTAGTGGATATTGGCCTAATTCTGCCCTGCATGCATTGTTTGTAGTTTTCCTCTGGACATGTAGGAGAATCGTACATAACTCTGCATGCAGGGTTTCAATGGGGTGTTTGTCCCATTTGATGAAATCTTGTTTTGCAAGTGGACCCCACACCTCACTGCCATAAAGTGCAATTGGTTCAATTACATATTCAATTAGTTTTAGCCAAATTTTAATAGGTATTTCAATTTGAATTAGCTTTTTAATGGCGTAGAATGCCCTGCGTACTTTCTCTCTCAGTTCATTCACTGCCTCATTTAAGGTGTCCAGTTGAGCTTATTTTTAAACCTAAGTAATTTTAGTGTGTGCAGTACTCCATATATTTTGTACAAGTTGAGAACTTTGGTCTAATTCCCTGAGATCTGGATCTTCTCTGGAAAATCATTATTTTAGTCTTTTGGGGGTTTACTGCCTGGGCCCAGGTCTGGCAGTACTGCTCTAGCAGGTCCAGGCTTTGCTGTAGGCCATGTGCTGTGGGTGACAGCAGGTATAGGTCATCTGCGAAGAGTAGGCATTTAACCTCTGAATTGTGGAGACTAACACCAGGGGCTGAGGATTTTTCTACAATAGTGGCCAATTCGTTGATGTAAATATTGAAGAGTGCAGGGCTCACATGGCAACCCTGGCGAAGGCCCTGCCCCTGGTTAAATAATTCTGTTATTTTCTTGCCAATTTTAATGATGCACACACATATACATTGATTTAATTATGTCATATGTTTCTCTCTCTATACTTCTTGCTCTCTCTCTCTCTTTCTCTCTCTCTCTCTCCTTCTTGCTCTCTCCTTTCTCTCTCTCTCTCTCCTCTCTCTCTCCCTCCTTCTCTTTCTCTCTCTCTCTCCTTTGCCTTCTCTCTCTCTCGCTACTTCGCCTTCTCTCTCTCTTTCTCTCTCTTTCTTTCTTTCTCTCTCTCTCTCTCTCTCTCTCTCTCTCGCTCTTTCTTCTTCTCTCCTTGTGTCTTTCCTACAGGCCTTGGAGACAGATTAAAAGGTGTAGTTGTGGACTAATCTTCTCTCTCCAGCCCTGTCAATATTTCTCAATAACAGTGAAATAGCACCGACTCCATCCAATCATTGGTCACGCTCAGGGGCTAAGCCAAGACCTTATTGGTCATCAAGGCAATCTGCTCCCTGGTAATAGCCAATCAGATGCATCCTGTGGAATGCTGACAGATCCCCCATTGTTTTGATTGAATGCCACTTCAGCTGCCCTCGATCAATATGCCATCACACGCACACACAAACTGTACTGCAGTCACTGACACACACGTGTGCACACATACATTGGCTGGCACACACACACACATGCAGGCATACACAAGCATGGATAGTGACATTCCGACACACACACTGACACACACAGATTCCCCCCCCCCACAAACACCCACTAGCTCTGGTGTTGTGAAGATAGATTGAGAAAAGGAGAGCAGCAGTTCTGACTCCAGGTCCAGTTCTTTAGAATAGGTGTGTGGTGCAGTGTGTCTATTCACAATACAGGAAATACAATATATTACAGGACATACTTCATTACACAACTCATTCAGATCCAGAGAGCAGAGTGGCAGGGTGACAGAGCAGCATGTGGCAGTGGTCTCACTGTGACGTCTGTGTGTGTAACGGCTTCAGTGTTCCGATGTCAACGCTACCTGAGCCTAATGACAAGAACAGTGTGACCTGGTGGAACATTACACAGACACACACACTCACTCACACACACACACACGCACGCACTCTCACTCACTCACTCACTCACTCACTCACTCACTCACTCACTCACTCACTCACTCACTCACTCACTCACTCACTGATTCTTGCAAGGGAATGACAGGGAGAAAGGTGAGTGATAATTCATTTCATTTGTAAAGTGTTTTTCTCATACCCAAGGCATCAGATCCAGTGGACAGGAGAACTGAACTAACATACAGTACCAGTCAAGTTTGGACACACCTACTCATTCAAGGGTTTTTCTTTATTTTGACTATTTCTACATTTTATAATAATAGTGAAAACATCAAAACTATGAAATAATACATATGGAATCATGTAGTAACCAAAAAAGTGTTAAACAAATCAACAAATATTTTAGATTTTAGATTCTTCGCCGAAGCCACACTTTGCCTTGATGACAGCTTTGCACACTCTTGGCACATGGTTGCAAGATAGCGTAGCAGTGTAGACGTGTTTGTTTAGTCCTCTCGTGTACGTTCGTATTTTTCGTATTTCTTGTATATATTTGACTTTTTTTTTTTCTATCTCTTTTCGATTTTTAATTCGATTATACCTTCCGGTAACCTACCTCACCCAATGTGATACGGAATCGCTATTATTTTTTAACTTTTGAACACATTCAAGAACCCCCAGTAGCTAACCAGCTAATCAGCTACAAGCTATTTAGCCATTTTAGCCGCTGCTAGCAGCTTTTAACTTCTGCACAGACACCAGCCCTGTTATTAGCCTGGATATTACTCACCAATTTACCAGCATCGGACTGTCTCTCGACAACAACGCCGGATTCCTGCCGTAATCCCTGAGCCACTACTTCTGATCCTCACAGCTAGCTTGCAGCTAGCGCAGCTAGCGCCACTGCCACGAAGCTAGCACCAGTTAGCAAACACAATTCTACAATCACAACCTCTCTTTCGCCATCGCCATCTTGGAATGCACTTCTGCAAGCAGGCCTTTCTAATCGACCTGGCCCGGGTACCCTGGAAGGATATTGACCTCATCCCGTCAGTTGAGGATGCCTGGTCATTCTTTAAAAGTTACTTCCTCACCATATTAGACAAGCATGCTCCGTTCAAAAAATGCAGAACTAAGAACAGATATAGCCCTTGGTTCACTCCAGACCTGACTGCCCTCGACCAGCACAAAAACATCCTGTGGCGAACTGCAATAGCATCGAAGAGCCCCCGCGATATGCAACTGTTCAGGGAAGTCAGGAACCAATACACGCAGTCAGTCAGGAAAGCAAAGGCCAGCTTTTTCAAGCAGAAATTTGCATCCTGTAGCTCTAACTCCAAAAAGTTCTGGGATACTGTAAAGTCCATGGAGAACAAGAGCACCTCCTCCCAGCTGCCCACTGTACTGAGGCTAGGTAACACGGTCACCACCGATAAATCCGTGATAATCTAAAACTTCAACAAGCATTTCTCAATGGCTGGCCATGCCTTCCTCCTGGCGACTCCAACCTTGGCCAACAGCCCCGCCCCCCCCCCCCCCCCCCCCCGCTGCTACTCGCCCAAGCCTCCCCAGCTTCTCCTTTACCCATATCCAGATAGCAGATGTTCTGAAAGAGCTGGAAAACCTGGACCCATACAAATCAGCTGGGCTTGACAATCTGGACCCCCTATTTCTGAAACTGTCCATTGTCGCACCCCCTATTACCAGCCTGTTCAACCTCTCCTTCGTATCATCTGAGATCCCCAAGGATTGGAAAGCTGCCGCGGTCATCCCCCTCTTCAAAGGGGGAGACACCCTGGACCCAAACTGTTACAGACCTATATCCATCCTGCCCTGCCTATCTAAGGTCTTCGAAAGCCAAGTCAACAAACAGATCACTGACCATCTCAAATCCCACCGTACCTTCTCCGCTGTGCAATCCGGTTTCCGAGCCGGTCACGGGTGCACCTCAGCCACGCTCAAGGTACTAAACGATATCATAACCGCCATCGATAAAAGACAGTACTGTGCAGCCGTCCTCATCGACCTGGCCAAGGCTTTCGACTCTGTCAATCACCATATTCTTATCGGCAGACTCAGTAGCCTCGGTTTTTCTAATGACTGCCTTGCCTGGTTCACCAACTACTTTGCAGACAGAGTTCAGTGTGTCAAATCGGAGGGCATGTTGTCCGGTCCTCTGGCAGTCTCTATGGGGGTACCACAGGGTTCAATTCTCGGGCCGACTCTTTTCTCTGTATATATCAATGATGTTGCTCTTGCTGCGGGCGATTCCCTGATCCACCTCTACGCAGACGACACCATTCTGTATACTTCTGGCCCTTCCTTGGACACTGTGCTATCTAATCTCCAAACGAGCTTCAATGCCATACAACACTCCTTCCATGGCCTCCAACTGCTCTTAAACGCTAGTAAAACCAAATGCATGCTTTTCAACCGTTCGCTGCCTGCACCCGCACGCCCGACTAGCATCACCACCCTGGAGGCTTCCGACCTAGAATATGTGGACATCTATAAGTACCTAGGTGTCTTCCTAGACTGCAAACTCTCCTTCCAGACTCATATCAAACATCTCCAATCCAAAATCAAATCTAGAGTAGGCTTTCTATTTCGCAACAAAGCCTCCTTCACTCACGCCGCCAAACTTACCCGAGTAAAACTGACTATCCTACCGATCCTCGACTTCGGCGATGTCATCTACAAAATAGCTTCCAATACTCTACTCAGCAAACTGGATGCAGTTTATCACAGTGCCATCCGTTTTGTTACTAAAGCACCTTATACGACCCACCACTGCGACCTGTATGCCCTAGTCGGCTGGCCCTCGCTACATGTTCGTCGTCAGACCCACTGGCTCCAGGTCATCTACAAGGCTATGCTATGTAAAGTGCCGCCTCATCTCAGTTCACTGGTCACGATGGCTACACCCACCCGTAGCACGCGCTCCAGCAGGTGTATCTCACTGATCATCCCTAAAGCCAAAACCTCATTTGGACGCCTTTCCTTCCAGTTCTCTGCTGCCTGCGACTGGAACGAATTGCAAAATTCTCTGAAGTTGGAGACTTATATCTCCCTCAACAACTTTAAACATCTGCTATCCGAGCAGCTAACCGATCGCTGCAGCTGTACATAGTCCATTGGTATATAGCCCACCTAATTTACCTACCTCACCCCCCATACTTCTTTTATTTATTTACTTTTCTGCTCTTTTGCACACCAGTATCTCTACTTGCACATGATCATCTGATGATTTATCACTCCAGTGTTAATCTGCTAAATTGTAATTATTCGATTTATTGCCTACCTCCTCATGCCTTTTGCACACATTGTATATAGATTCTCTTTTTTTCTACCATGTTATTGACTTGTTTATTGTTTACTCCATGTGTAACTCTGTGTTGTTGTCTGTTCACACTGCTATGCTTTATCTTGGCCAGGTCGCAGTTGCAAATGAGAAATTGTTCTCAATTAGCCTACCTGGTTAAATAAAGGTGAAGTAAAAAAATAAAAAATAAAAAAATTCTCTCAAACAGTTTTTCCTTCACTCTGCGGTCCAGACCATCTCAATTGGGTTGAGGTCGGGTGATTGTGGAGGCCAGGTCATCTGATACAACACTCCTTCACTCTCCTTATTGGTCAAATAGCCCTTACACAGCCTTTGTCCTGTTGAAAAACAAATGATAGTCCCACTAAGCGCAAACTAAATGGGATGATGTGTCGCTGCAGTAGTAGCCATGCTGTTTAAGTGTGCCTTGAATTCTAAATAAATCATTGACAATGTCACCAGCAAAGCACCCCCACACCATCACACCTCCACGCTTCACGGTTGGATCCACACATGGGGAGATCATCCTTTCACCTACTCTGAGACACGGTGGTTAGAACCAAAAAATCTCAAATTTTGACTCATCAGACCAAAGGACAGATTTCCACTGGTCTAATGTGCATTGCTAGTGTTTATTGGCCCAAGCAAGACTCTTCTTCTTCTTGGTTTCCTTTAGTAGTGGTTTCTTTGCAGCAATACGATCATTAAGGCCTGATTCACGCAGTATCCTCTGAACAGTTGATGTTGAGATGTGTATGTTACTTGAACTCTCTGAAGCATTTATTTGGGCTACAATCTGAGGCTGGTAACTCTAATGCTCTGCAGCAGAGGTAACTCTGGGTCCGTGGGGCGACGCACAATTGGCATAGCGTCGTCCGGGTTAGGGAGGGTTTGGTAGGGATATCCTTGTCTCAGTATGTAAAATGTAATGAAATGTAAAAAATGTAATAAAATGTATGCACTCTACTGTAAGTCGCTCTGGATAAGAGCGTCTGCTAAATGACTAAAAATGTAAATGTCTTCCTTTCCTGTGGTGGTCCTCATGAGAACCAGTTTCATCATAGCACTTGATGGTTTTTGCGACTGCACTTATTTTCCGCATTGACTGACCTTCATGTCTTAAAGTAATGATGGACTGTCCTTTCTCTTTGCTTATTTGAGTTGCTCTTGCCATAATATGGACTTGGCATTTTACCAAATAGGGTTATCTTCCGTATACCACCCTTACCTTGTCACAACACAACTGATTAGCTCAAACGCATTAAGAAGGAAAGAAATTCCACAAATGTACTTTTAACTTCTACTTGGACACAATCCCGGATCCGGGAGCACCCCCATCAGTAAAAAAGCTGACTAGCATAGCCTAGCATAGCGTCACAAGTAAATACTAGCATCCAAATATCATTAAATCACAAGTCCAAGACACCAGATGAAAGATACACATCTTGTGAATCCAGCCATCATTTCTGATTTTTAAAATGTTTTACAGGGAAGACACAATATGTGCTAACCACGATAGCAAAAGACACAACTTTTTTTTCTCCACCATTTTTTTCCTGCATAGGTAGCTATCACAATTTCGAACAAATAAAGATATAAATAGCCACTAAACAAGAAACAACTTCATCAGATGACAGTCTGATAACATATTTATTGTATAGCATATGTTTTGTTAGAAAAATGTGCATATTTCGGGTATAAATCATAGTTTACCATTGCAACCACCATCACAACTCTCACCAAAGCAACTAGAATAACTACAGAGACCATCGTGTATTACTTAAATACTCATCATAAAACATTTCTGAAAAATACACAGCGTACAGCAAATGAAAGACAAAGATCTTGTGAATCCAGACAATATTTCAGATTTTTTAAGTGTTTTACAGCGAAAACACAATATAGCATTATATTAGCTTACTACAATAGCCAACCACACAACAGCATTGATTCAGGCCAACAATAGCGATAACGAATAAACCAGCAAAAGATATTAATTTTTTCACTAACCTTCTCAAACTTCTTCAGATGAAAGTCCTATAACATCATATTACACAATACATATAGAGTTGGTTCGAAAATGTGCATATTTAGCGGCACAAATCGTGGTTATACAATGAGAAAAGTAGCCAAGCTGCCAACAATATGTCGGGAGAAATCTTGGGAGAGGCACCTAATCTAATCAGTAACTAATCCTAAACTTGACTAAAAAATACAGGTTGGACAGCAAATGAAAGATACATTAGTTCTTAATGCAATCGCTGTGTTAGATTTTTAAAATTAACGTTACTACGACATACAGCGTGCGTTAAAGCGAGACCGCGCCGAAATTAATGGCGGAATATGAGTTTAACATTTTTCAACAGAACAACGGATTAACATCATAAATAGTTCTTACTTTTTGATGAGCTCCCATCAGAATCTTGGGAAAGCTGTCCTTTTTCCAAAAGAATCGTTGCTCGGTTGTAGATTGTCGCCTTCAACATTGGAATCAGCAGTAAACATTAGCCATGTGGCAAAGACGTGTCCAACTCACTATAACGCAGCACTAATAAATATCCGAAAATCGCAATATACTGATATAAACTGATATAACTCGGTTTAAAATAACAACATTATGATGTCTTTAACACCTATATCGAATAAAAACAGAGCCGGATATATCTAAGGGATATAACGGGAGCTTTCTAGAACGACATCCAGAGGTCCTTTTTGCGTCATGGCGAAGAGAAGAAAGGAAGGACCCCACGTTGCCAGCCCATTTATAAGCTCTCAGATCTGCCTAGCAACACCATTTCAATTCTCACTATTCGCTGACATCCAGGGGAAGGCGTATGCAGTGCATCTCAACCAATAGAAGACAGGCAAATTAATAAACGGACCTCAGAACAGCCTGCAGATTTCAGCATTCTCACATCCTCATAGGAAAATTGCTCCAGCTCCAGTTCTGTTTTACTCACAGATATAATTCAAACGGTTTTAGAAACTAGAGAGTGTTTTCTATCCAATAGTAATAATAATATGCATATTGTACGAGCAAGAATTGAGTACGAGGCAGTTTAATTTGGGAAACAAAATTATTACAAAGTGCAAACAGCACCCCCTATTAAGAAAAGGTTTTAACAAGGAACACCTGTTAATTGAAATGCATTTCAGGTGACTACCTCATGAAGCTGGTTGAGAGAATTCCCAGAATGTGCAAAGCTGTCATCAGGGCAATGGATGGCTACTTTAAAGAATCTAAAATCTAAAATATATTTTTATTTGTTTAGCACTTTTTTGGTAACTACATGATTCCATATGTGTTATTTCATAGTTTTGATGTCTTCACTATTATTCTACAATGTAGAAATAGTCAAAATAAAGAAAAACGCCTTAAACGAGACCAGAGACTCTGCAGCCCTGACAATGAATGGAAGTGTGTTACACAGCTGAGGGGCCACACAACTGAAAGCCCTGTCACCCGTAGTGTTTAGTCTGGTGAAGGGCTGCTGAAGGGAAATGGACCTGGAGGAGTGAACGGTGCGTATGGGGCAGGAGGGTAGGATGAAGTCAGACAGCTACTTGATGTGAGAGAACAATAAAAGAAAGGGAGAGCTAAGGGGGAGAGGGAGAAAGGAAGAGCTACAGGGGGAGGGAGAAAGGGAGAGATAAGGGGGAGAGGGAGAAAGGGAGAGCTAAGGGGGAGAGGGAGAAATGGAGAGCTAAGGCGGAGAGGGAGAAAGGGAGGGAGTGTAAAAAAGACAAGCGTGAAGAGAAATGAAGGCAAGGAGGGAGGGACGAGAGATGGAGAGGCATAACTTTCTCACCTCCCTGGGGTCAGATAGAAGCAGTCAAGCTGCTGTGTTGTGCCTACAGGGTCAAAGGTGACTCATCTCCAACTCACACAGATACCAGACATACATCACACACATCTCCATCTCAGAGGTCAAACTGAGGGTCATGACCAGCTGACAGTGAGCAGAAACAAGACGCTATACACCACACACATACGCTTCATCTTCTTGTCTGTTCTCACACACACATTAAACTGTCACTTAGAATGGTGGTTGTCACTCAGAGTGAGTGAGGGTGGTTTTGCAGCAGGCAGAGCAGAGCTGTGTGTGTTTCATGTGTGGGTCTTGTGATCGTAACAAGCTCTTTAAGTAGAGAATTAACCATTGGCGCTACAGATGTGTGCACAGAGTGAGAACGATTGTGTGTGCATGTATGTGTGTCTGTGTGTTTGTGTATATTTTGGTGTTGTAACGTATCCTCCCGTCCTTTAGGTGGCGAGCAGGCAGCCAGCAGACCATTCTCCATGAGGAGCAGTAGAAGATGCCGGCTCTGCCAGCGCTGCTGCTGTCGATACACTTCTCCTCCTTCCTGCTAGTTACCATGGCACCACGCTCCGGAAGCCAGGCCGCCCAGCTATCCTCCGTCCGGATGGGTGAGTGTCCATCTATCAATCATCCATCCATCCCTCCCTCCTTCCATCCCTTGATCACCCTCAGGTATCTGTCTCCCCCTCCTCGCCCGGTGTCTCACCCCCCTCCACCAGGACACACCCACTCACTCACCTGGCCTTCACACCCCTCATAAATACTCTGCTTGTCTCTTCTCTTTTTGTCTTACTGTCTAATGGTGAGTAACATCAATGTTTTCTCCCGTTCCATATCTCCGTCTCCCTCCCTCCCCATGTAGCTGCGATCCTGGATGACCAGTCAGTGTGTGGGCGTGGGGAGCGGCTGGCTCTGGCCCTGGCCAGGGAGAACATCAACAGTGTGATGGAGGGAGGGGCCAGAGCCCGTGTGGAGGTGGATATATTCGAACTGCAGAGGGACTCCCAGTATGAGACCACTGACACCAGTGAGTAACACCACTACAGACCACTAAGACCAGTACTGACTAGGCTGCAAATCCAAGATGGCGTAGCAGGCGGACGTGTGTTTGTCTTTGTCTTATCCCGTGTATATAATTTTTAAAATGTTTAATTTTAAACTCAATTTCTATCTACGAACTAAATATATTTTCCTGCAAACTTCCCTGCAACCTTTCCTGCAACCCGCCTCAACCAATGTGGTACGGATCTGCTATTTTTATTCCTTATAACTGGAACCTAACTGGAACCTCCAGGAGCTAGCCAGCTGACTATCTACTAGCTATTAATTATTGTTAGCCACGGCTAGCGGTCTTCACCTTTAGCTCGGACACCAGCCAGCTTTAGCTCGGACAATACCTGCCAGTCTGCACAGCACGATGTCAACCCAGAGCATATCAGATTGCTTCTCTCTACCACATCACCGGATTCCTGCCGCAAGCTCTGGACCATTATACTGGATCATCGCAGCTAGCTAGCTGCAACCGAGTGGCTACTGTTAGCTGACGCCTCTGTCCCGAAGCAAGCACTAGTTAGCCTTGAGCTAGCCTCAAGCTAGGCCCATATACCAGCTAATTGTTGGGCTACAATGCCTCTTTGCCAATTGGCCTGGACCCTTTCTTGTCGTGTCAGACAATTACTGGTCTGCCGACGTAATTGTCCAATGTGGTTTCAACAGCCCCGGCCCGCTGGCTTTCTGAACGCTATTTCTCCCGCTCGCCTAGCGTAGTAGCAACTACCGAACGGCTCCCGGACTCACCTATTGCTGCAAAATGGACCCTTTGATCCCTCTGCTACACAGCGGATGCCCGCTGGACCGTTTCAATAACATGGTACCTCATTCTGTTTATCTGTCGGCCCCAGCCTCGAACTCAGGTCCTGTATGTACCTAACTGACCCGCTCTGCCCATTCATCGCCATTTACCCGTTGTTGTCTTAGCTCTCCCGATCAATATGCCTTGTCTACTGCTGTCTCAGCTAGTTCTTATTGTTTTATTTCACTGTAGAGCCCCCAGTCCCGCGCAACATGCCTTAGATAGCTCTTTTGTCCCACCCCCACACATGCGAAGCCTCACCTGGCTTAACTGGTGCCGCCAGAGATGCAACCTCTCATCGTCACTCAACACCTAGGTTTACCTCCACTGTACTCACATCATACTATACCCTTGTCTGTACATTATGCCCTGAATCTATTCTACCACCCCCAGAAATCTGCTCCTTTGATTCTCTGTTCCAAGCGCACTAGGCGACCAGTTCTTATAGCCTTTAGCCGGATCCTTATCCTACTCCTCCTCTGTTCCTCTGGTGATGTAGAGGTTGACCAAAGGCCCTGTAGCCCCCAGTACTACACCTATTCCCCAGGCGCTCTCATTTGTTGACTTCTGTAACCAGAAAAGCCTTGGTTTCATGCATGTTAACATCAGAAGCCTTCTCCCTAAGTTTGTATTATTCACTGCTTTAGCACACTCCGCCAACCCTGATGTCCTAGCCATGTCTGAATCCTGGCCACCAAAAATTCTGAAATGTCCATCTCAAACTACAACATTTCCCGTCAAGATAGAAATTCCAAAGGGGGCAGAGTTGCAATCTACTGCAGAAATAGTCTGCAGAATTCTGTCATACTATCCAGGTCTGTACCCATACAGTTTGAGCTTCTACTTTTAAAAATCCACCTTTCCAGATATAAGTCATGCCGCTTGTTATAGACCCCCCTCAGCCCCCAGCTGTGCCCTGGACACCATTTGTGAATTGATTGCCCCTCATTTATTTCAGAGTTCGTAGTGTTAGGTGACCTGACTAAAGGATGCCTGGTTGTTCTTTAAAAGTGGTTTCCTCATCATCTTAAATAAGCATGCCCCATTTAAAAAATGTAGAACTAAGAACAGATATAGCCCTTGGTTCACTCCAGATTTGACTGCCCTTGACCAGTACAAAAACATCCTGTGGCGTACTGCATTAGCATCGAATAGCCCCCGCGATATGCAACTTTTCAGGGAAGTTAGGAACCAATATGCACAGTCAGTTAGGAAAGCAAAGGCTATCTTTTTCAAACAGAAATTTGCATCCTGTAGCACAAATTCCCCAAAGTTTTGGGACACTGTAAAATCCATGGAGAATAAGAGCACCTCCTCCCAGCTGTCAACTGCACTGAGGCTAGGAAACACTGTCACCACCGATACATCTACGATAATTACATCTACGATATTACAGTACTGTGCAGCCGTCTTCATCGACCAGGCCAAGGCTTTAACTCTGTCAATCACCCAGAGCCCTGCAAAATGACCTCCAGCAGGCCACAAATGTGCATGTGTCAGCATATGGTCTCACAAGGGGTCTGAAGATCTCATCTCGGTACCTAATGGCAGTCAGGCTACCTCTGGCGAGCACATGGAGTGCTGTGCGGCCCCACAAAGAAATGCCACCCCACACCATGACTGACCCACCACCAAACCGGTCATGCTGGAGGATGTTGCAGGCAGCAGAACGTTCTCCACGGCGTCTCCCGACTCTGTCATGTCTGTCACATGTGCTCATGTGCTCAGTGTGAACCTGCTTTCATCTGTGAAGAGCACAGGGCGCCAGTGGCGAATTTGCCAATCTTGGTGTTCTCTGGCAAATGCCAAACGTCCTGCACGGTGCTGGGCTGTAAGCACAACCCCCACCTGTGGACGTCGGGCCCTCATACCACCCTCATGGAGTCTGTTTCTGACCGTTTTAGCAGACACATGCACATTTGTGGCCTGCTGGAGGTCATTTTGCAGGGCTCTGGCAGTGCACCTCCTTGCACAAAGGCGGAGGTAGCAGTCCTGCTGCTGGGTTGTTGCCCTCCTACGGCCTCCTCCACGTCTCCTGATGTACTGGCCTGTCTCCTGGTAGCGCCTCCATGCTCTGGACACTACGCTGACAGACACAGCAAAACTTTTTGCCACAACTCGCATTGATGTGCCATCCTGGATGAACTGCACTACCTGATCCACTTGTGTGGGTTGTAGACTCCGTCTCATGCTACCACTAGAGTGAGAGCACCGCCAGCATTCAAAAGTGACCAAAACATCAGCCAGGAAGCATAGGAACTGAGAAGTTGTCTGTGGTCACCACCTGCAGAATCACTCCTTTTTTGGGGGTGTCATACTAATTGCCTATAATTTCCACCTTTTGTCTATTCCATTTGCACAACAGCATGTGAAATTTATTGTCAATCATTGTTGCTTCCTAATTGGACAGTTTGATTTCACAGAAGTGTGATTGACTTGGAGTTACATTGTGTTGTTTAAGTGTTCCCTTTATTTTTTTGAGCAGTGTATCTCATCCCAATATTGTTATTTATTTTTGCTCCTTTGCACCCCAGCACCCCAATCTCTACTTGCACATCATCATCTGCATATCTATCAGTCCAGTGTTAATGATAAATTGTAATTATTTCGCCACTATGGCCTATTTATTGCCTTACCTCCCTAATCTTACTACATTTGCACACACTGTATATATTTTTTTCTATTGTGTTATTGACTGTACGTTTGTTTATCCCATGTGTAACTCTGTGTTGTTGTTTGTGTCACACTGCTTTGCTTTATCTTGGCCCGGTCACAGTTGTAAATGAGAACTTGTTCTCAACTGGCATACCTGGTTAAATAAAGGTGAAATAAATAAAATTTAAATTAAGACCAGTACTGACCAGTAATAATACCAGTACATTTACATTTACATTTTAGTCATTTAGCAGACGCTCTTATCCAGAGCGACTTACAGTAGAGTGCATACATTTTATTACATTTTACACACTGAGACAAGGATATCCCTACCGGCCAAACCCTCCCTAACCCGGCCGACGCTATGCCAATTGTGCGTCGCCCCACGGACCTCCCGGTTGCGGCCGGCTGTGACAGAGCCTGGGCGTGAACCCAGAGACTCTGGTGGCGCAGCTAGCACTGCGATGCAGTGCCCTAGACCACAGCGCCACCCGGGAGGCCAGTAACATGCACTGACCAGTAATACCAGAAGAGACCAATACTGACCAGTAATATCAGTACAGACCAGTACAGACCAGTACAGACCAGTAATAATACCAGTACAGACCAGTAATAATACCAGTACAGACCAGTACAGACCAGTACAGACAAGTACTGCTCAGTAATAGCAGTACAGACCAGTACTGACCAGTAATATCAGTACAGACCAGAACAGACCCGTTATACCAGTACAGACCAGTACTGACCAGTTTTACCAGTACAGACCAGTAATACCAGTACAGACCAATTCTTCTCAGTACAGACCAGTAATGACCATTACTGACCCATAATATCAGTACAGACCAGTACAGACCAGTAATATCAGTACAGACCAGTACAGATCAGTACTGACCAGTAATATCAGTACAGACCAGTACTGACATGTACAGACCAGTACTGACCAATTCTTCTCAGTACAGACCAGTACTGACCATTACTGACCCATAATATCAGTACAGACCAGTACAGACCAGTAATATCAGTACAGACCAGTACAGACCAGTAATATCAGTACAGACCAGTACAGATCAGTACTGACCAGTAATATCAGTACAGACCAGTACTGACATGTACAGATCAGTGCAGACCAGTACTGATCAGTAATATCAGTACAGACCAGTACAGACCAGTAATATCAGTACAGACCAGTACAGACCAGTAATATCAGTACAGACCAGTACAGATCAGTACTGACCAGTAATATCAGTACAGACCAGTACTGACATGTACAGACCAGTACAGACCAATTCTTCTCAGTACAGACCAGTACTGACCATTACTGACCCATAATATCAGTACAGACCAGTACAGACCAGTAATATCTGTACAGACCAGTACAGATCAGTAATGACTTGTAATACCAGTACAGACCAGTACTGACTTGTAATACCAGTACATACCAGTAATACCAGTACAGACCATTACTGACCAGTAATACCAGTACAGACCCGTACAGACCAGTAATACCAGTACAGACCAGTAATACCAGTACAGACCATTACTGACCAGTAATACCAGTACAGACCCGTACAGACCAGTAATACCAGTACAGACCCGTACAGACCAGTAATACCAGTACAGACCAGTAATACCAGTACAGACCATTACTGACCAGTAATACCAGTACAGACCCGTACAGACCAGTAATACCAGTACAGACCAGTAATACCAGTACAGACCATTACTGACCAGTAATACCAGTACAGACCCGTACAGACCACTAATACCAGTACAGACCACTAATACCAGTACAGACCATTACTGACCAGTAATACCAGTACAGACCCGTACAGACCACTAATACCAGAACAGACCACTAATACCAGTACAGACCAGTAATACCAGTACAGACCCGTACAGATCACTAATACCAGTACAGACCATTACTGACCAGTAATACCAGTACAGATCCGTACAGACCAGTACAGACCAGTACAGACCAGTACTACAGACTTTATGTACAAAATAGATTGAGGATTTCATTCAGTAGTTTATGTGTATTAGCTCACAGACCAATGACTTCTATCAGGATACAGACACTTGCTGTTCCCGTTGCAAGAAGTCACCACCCTGCCGCTGGCCACAGCGAGCTGGAAGGAGAAGTGACTGTATGTGGACGTGTGCGAATGTACAGTACAGTATGTGTATGTATGTGTGTGTGTGTGTGTGTGTGTGTGTGTGTGTGCTTGTGTGTGGCTTTATTCATGTGTGTATGTGTGTGTGTGTGTCTTTGTGTGTCTGTGCTTGTGTGTGGCTTTATTCATGTGTGTGTGTGTGTGTGTGTGTGTGTGTGTGTGTGTGTGTGTGTGTGTGTGTGTGTGTGTGTGTATGTGTGTGTGTGTGTGTGTGTGTGTGTGTGTGTGTGTGTCCTTGACCAGTGGGCAGGACACTCTGACAAGCGTATCTTACAGCTGTAGCTGTATGAGGCACACACACACACACACACACACACACACACACACACACACACACACACACACACACACACACACACACACACACACACACACACACACACACACACACACAGAGGTTATGGAGGACGGAGAGATGTAGGGGAATGAAGTGGAGCCCAGGGTGATTCTCAGTAGTCTGAAGCAGCTTCCTCTCCTCATCTCATTTCCTTCAGCATAACTGACGTGAAGATGCACCATATACAGTGCCTTGCAAAAGTATTCATCCCGCTTGGCTTTTTTTCCTATTTTGTTGCATTACAACCTGTAATTTAAATAGATTTTCATTTGGATTTCATGTAATGGACATACACAAAATAGTCACAATTTGTGAAATTAAATGAAAAAAAGTACTTTTTTCAAAAATTATAAAAGATAAAAAATGGATAAGTGGTGCGTGCATAAGTATTCACCCCCATTGCTATGAAGCTTCTAAATAAGATCTGGTGCAACCAATTACCTTCAGAAGTCACATAATTAGTTAAATAAAGTCCACCTGTGTGCAATCTAAGTGTCACATGATCTTTCGCATGATCTCAGTATAAATACACCTGTTCTGAAAGGCCCCAGAATCTGCAACACCACTAAGCAAGGGACACCACCAAGCAAGCGGCACCATGAAGACCAAGGAGATCTTCAAACAAGTCAGGGACAAAGTTGTGGAGAAGTACAGATCAGGGTTGGATTCTAAAAAAATATCAGAAACTTTGAACATCTCGCAGAGCACAAAGAGGACGAAGGGAAGCGCTACTAAGGTACACTATAGTATATTTTGGTAGATAGAAGGTGCTCTTTGGTAAAAGGTGTAAATAGGTCATCAAAAAGAAAGGAGGACCAAGGCACTCTTCATATAATAAATTAAAATGCCTTTATTAGTATGGCATGTTCAATAGAAACAAAGTTGTTAAAAACCGACGCGTTTCGACTGCATGGCCTTCGTCAGGGAGTACAGAAAAGGAAGAATACAATGTCCTCTTTTGAAAGGCTTTTCCAATTAGCTCTAATTAGAAGTGGGAGTGGTAACCAAATTGGACACAACTAGTAAGCAATAATATACAAATGAAAAGGTGAAATACTGTAGCTATGTTATCATGAGCATACAACTCCAAATTAGAAGCATCAGAACACCCAGAGAGGCAGTCCCAACCCTAACCATGACTGGGAGAAGTGTCCAGAACAAGAAAGCAATATATTCCACAGTACACTAGACCACAGCAAAAAATGAACAACAGTCCAAACATAGCTGAGGGCAATAGAGCAAAATGTCCACTAGATGACAGCAAATGGACCCATCACGACCATACAGGAAGGGTGAGAAATCCATATCTTTATTTAAACCAGGGTACTTAGTGGCCTGTAGTTTGTAAATCCAAAAACTTTCCCTTTGGTTTAACTGTTTAAGACGGTCCCCTTTTCTAATAGAGGCCGGAACATGATCAATACCCATAGCTTGTAGGGAGGCAGGGTTGCCATGGTGTAAGGACTTGTAGTGCCTTGCCATGGGGTAGTCTTCATTGCCTACCCGTATGGCATACTTGTGTTCCGCCAAGCGATCTTGAAGGCGTCTCTTTGTCCGTCCAATGTAGAACACCTTGCACTGTGGACATTCTAATCTATAGATGACATGAGTGGTTTTGCAGTTAATAAAATGCTTGAGGTAATACTCCATTTTAGAAGCTGTGTCAACAAAATACTTTTTTCTGTGCAATATTACTGCAATGGTTGCACTGGTTACATTTAAAAGAGCCCTTCGGTTTGTGGTCAAGCCAAGTTTTTTGAGAGTCACCCGGAAGATAACTGTGGACTAATTTGTCATTTAGGGTAGGACATCTCTTAAAGCTTATGACTGGTGGTTCAGGAAAGACTTGGCGTAGTAGCGTATCACTTTGGATGATTCCCCAATTGTTTTTAATGATACTTTTAATGTTCTCTGCTTCAGTGCTGTATTTTGTAACAAAATACACTCTCTCTGATGTATCACGAGGGACTCTTCTTCGTGACAAGTTCTCTCTGTCAAGTAATCCAGCCCTTATACCTGCATCTTTCAGGACCTGAACGCTGTAGCCCCGATCCAAAAAGCGATTTTCCAATTCAGCAGATTTGACACTGTAGTCTGTTTCTTGATCGCAAATTCTGCGGACTCTTTGGAATTGGCCATATGGAATATTCTCTTTTAGCCTTTTGGGGTGAAAGCTGAGCACCTTTAAATCCATTATTAAACATTTTTAAGAATATGGCACCACAACAAACCTGCCAAGAGAGGGCCGCCCACCAAAACTCACGGACCAGGCAAGGAGGGAATTAATCAGAGAGGCAACAAAGAGACCAAAGATAACCCTGAAGGAGCTGCAAAGCTCCACAGCGGAGATTGGAGTATCTGTCCATAGGCCACTTTAAGCCATACACTCCACAGAGCTGGGCTTTACGGAAGAGTGTCCAGAAAAAATGCCATTGCTTAAAGAAAAAAATAAGCAATCACATTTGGTGTTCACCAAAAGGCATGTGGAAGAAGGTGCCCTGGTCAGATGAGACTAAAATGTAGCTTTTTGGCCATCAAGGAAAACGCTATGCCTGGCGCAAACCCAACATCTCCCATCTCCCATCACCCCGAGAACAACATCCCCACAGTGATGCATGGTGGTGGCAGCATCATGCTGTGGGGATGTTTTTCATCGGCAGGGACTGGGAAACTGGTCAGAATTTAAGAAAATATGGATAGCGCTAAATACAGGGAAATTCTTGAGGGAAACCTGTTTCAGTCTTCCAGAGATTTGAGACCTGGACGGAGGTTCACCTTCCAGCAGGACAATGACCCTAAGCATACTGCTAAAGCAACACTTGAGTGGTTTAAGGGGAAACATTTAAATGTCTTGGAATGGCCTAGTCAAAGCCCAGACCTCAATCCAATTGAGAATCTGTGGTATGACTTAAAGATTGCTGTACACCAACAGAACCCATCCAACTTGAAGAAGCTGGAGCAGTTTTGCCTTGAAGAATGGGCAAAACTCCCAGTGGCTAGATGTGCCAAGCTTTTAGAGACATATCCCAAGAGACTTGCAGATGTAATTGCTACAAAGTATTGACTTTGGGGGGTGAATAGTTATGCACGCTCAAGTTTTCTGTTTTTTTGTCTTACTTCTAGTTTGTTTAACAATGAAAAAATATTTAGCATCTTCAAAGTGGTAGGCATGTTGTGTAAATCAAATTATACAATCCCCCAAACAATCAATTTTAATTTCAGGTTGTAAGGCAACAAAATAGGAAAAATGCCAGGGGGAGTGAATACTTTCGCAAGCCACTGTACTTACTGTAGCCCCATGATGTGTGCGATTATTGCCCCCTGTCAATCATTGACTCTCGTTTCCCTGTTACTGTCTAGGTTCAACAGCCATGGTTACTGTGACACAGTGCAGTGTGGCAGGAAGACATGTTGGCCTTATTCAGTATGTCAGCGGCATTGATCAGTAACAGGAGCTGATCATTGAACAATATGTTAACTATGAGACAGAACAGACTGACTTACAGACTGACTGACAGACTGAACACGCCCTAACAGTAGGCAAGATGGAGTTTCCACCTTGCTGCTATGTTTCCATCCTTTCCCCATCAGCAGTCACTAAGGAAAATAGATCATTTTAAGGTGTAGGCAATGGTTAGGTTCCACTCTACAAACCCACTCCCTTCCCTCTGCCCGTAAAGGGAAGGTGGCATAATGGAACCAAGCCAGAGGGTTAAACACTTTTCTAAACAAGAAAACAAGGAGTGAGTAAGAGTTCTGAGGTCCGCAAGCATTAGAAACAATAGACTGCACATCAACATTTATAGCAACAGACAACAAAGATAGTAATACATTCCCACCAGACTAACAGAGCACCCAGACAAAAGTGATTTATTCTAAGAGACTTACAGCTGGTTGAATCCTGTTCCTCTGTCTCTCTCTCCTCTCAGTGTGCCAGATTCTACCTAAAGGAGTGGTGTCTGTGATAGGCCCTGCCAACAGCCCTGCTTCTGGCTCTACTGTCAGTCATATATGTGGAGAGAAGGAGGTGAGTGGCACACACATACATCTCTCTCTCTCTCTCTCTCTCTCTCTCTCTCTCACTGTCTCTCTGTCTCTCTGTCTCTCTGTCTCTCTGTCTCTGTCTCTGTCTCTCTCTGTCTCTCCCTGTATCTCTCTCTCCCTGTATCTCTCTCTCTCTGTATCTCTCTCTCTCTGTATCTCTCTCTCTCTCTCTCTCTCTCTCTCTCTCACCCTTCTTGTTCATCGTTACAGTGTCAGGAGATTGAGTCTCCCAGGAGAGCTGAATCTCTCATGTAATTAACCATCAACCACTTCTTCCATCTGTTTTCTCTTTACTCCCTTTGGCCTTTTATCCCTTCTCACTCTGTTCTCCTCTTCCCCGCCTCTCCTCATTTCTGTTTCCTCCCACCATCTTTCTGTTTTCTATACTGGTCCTTTGATATCATTGCCTTCTCTGCTCTTCCTTCCTTTCTCTCGCTACTTCCTTTATACTCTCCTCTCCTCTCCTCTCCTCCCCTCTCCTCTCCTCTCCTCTCCTCTCCTCTCCTCTCCTCTCCTCTCCTCTCCTCTTCCTCTCTCCTCTCCAGATCCCACATGTAAAGATAGGTCCAGAGGAGACTCCCAGGTTGCCCTACCTGCGTTTTGCCTCGGTCAGTCTGTACCCTAGCAACGAGGACATGAGCCTGGCCGTGGCAGCCATCCTGCGATCCTTCAGCTACCCCTCAGCCAGCCTGGTCTGCTCCAAGGCCGAGTGTGAGTACTGTGTGCACACGCATGTAGATGTATTTGTGTGTTTCTTTCAATTATTATGACATTTAAAAAAACGTTTTACTGCTATTTCTCCCCATTTGGTAGTTAGTCTTGTCCCATCGCTGCAACTCCCATATGGGAGAGGCAAAGGTCGAGAGCCATGTGTCCTTCCGAAACAAGACCCCACCAAGCCGCACTGCTTCTTGACACACTGCTCGCTTAACCTGGAAGCCAGCCGCACCAATGTGTCGGAGGAAACACCATACAGCTGTCGACCGAAGTCAGCCTGCAGGCACCCGGACGCCACAAGGAGTTGCTAGAGCGCGATGGGACAAAGACATCCCAGCCGGCCAAACCCTCCCCTAACCCAGACCATGTCCGGTCTCATGGGTCTTCCGGTCGCGACACAGCCCGGGATCGAACCCGGATCTGTGGTGACGTCTCTAGCACTGCGATGCAGTGCCTTAGACCACTGCACCACTCAGTAGGCCCTGTGTGTGTGTGTGTGTGTGTGTGTGTGTGTGTGTGTGTGTGTGTGTGTGTGTGTGTGTGTGTGTGTGTGTGTGTGTGTGTGTGTGTGTGTGTGTGTGTGTGTGTGTGTGTGTGTGTGTGTGTGTGTGTGTGTGTGTGTGTGTGTGTGTGTGTGTGTGTGTGTGTGTGTGTGTGTTCGTGCAACTCACACTCTCTGTGCGAGCTCACGGCATCTTGGCACGTTCACACTGTCTGGGCGATTATGACCGTCCCCTGCTGTTAGACACTCATTCTGACAGGCTGCTCTTAAAGTTCTAAACTGTACACGCAAACAACACAACTTGTGGTCCATACAAATCACACCCCAACAGTATCTACCTCTTACTCATCCTCCAGCACTTGGCCAGACAGTCAACCACCTGTCAGGCTCCTGATACAGTATAAAGACTGAGAGCAACTTACAATTGTTAGAGCTATCAGACTATTGATTTAATGATTGATGCGCAGTAATTATTCCAAAGAGCTGTAATCCTGTTTCAGTCTCAGAAAATGAAGAGCTCCTCTCCTCTTCATAGACTTGCCACTTTGAACATGAGACCCTTTGAAACTGCACAGCGATATGATCAGTGATTTTGATGTGATACACAGGCCTACTTCCTTCCATTTGCTGATGTGAGATGTGTCTCATGTTGATGCGAGACTTGTGTCTATTTGATGTGTTCACAAAAAGCCTCACTATTTGGAAGAGGTTTTAAAAGCAACAGGTACGGTAGTCATGGTGATATAGTGATTGCCGGTGCAGATGAGGCTCTATATTTGTCTGGGAAGTGATCTTGTCAAGGTTACCGTTACACACACACACTCTGACCCACTTGGCTGTGGGAGCTATCGCCGTGCCGAGCTGCTGGTTGCCATGACTGCAGAAAAGGTGCTAACTGACACTCAACAGGCTGACTGCCTGACTGCCTCCACACACACGTACATACAGTCAGTGTGGTGCAGAGAGGTAGATGATTAACACACCATGGTTATAACCAACAGGGGTATTCATGTTTTTCCCTCTACCTCCGTCGAGTGTCTTTCAGGATAAGTGGACGTTATGTGTGTGTGAGAGATAGGGTCTCTAGGGATACGTCCATCACATATCAGCTGTAGTGATGAGTAAAGCAAGGAGACAAAGATGGGTTTGTTTTTTCTTCTTATAGTGTCCATTCGGTTGCTGCATGGACAAAGATGTTTTATGTTGATTTCCAGGCATTTTCCATTTTTTTTTCACTGAAATGTTTTTGGGGAGGTTTCCTTCTCTAGTTATGTATGGGTCACGTCCAGCTATTAATCTAGTGCAATTATACAGTTTTTATGAGATGGATGAGGTCAGAGGAAGGAGAAGAGAGAGTGAAGTGGTAAAAAGGGATGGAGAAAGAGGAAGCAAGAGCTGAAGAGAGGAAGAAGGACGGGGAGAGTGACCAGGATAGGAAAAGAGAGAGAGAGAGAGATACAAAAGAGCAAGAACAAAAGATGGAGAGGTTAGCGAAAGAGAGAGAGAGCAGTTAGAGAGAGACAGAAGGAGAGGTTAGGTTAGTGAGAAAGGGTGATAAAGAAAGAGAGCAGTTAGAGAGAGACAGAAGGAGAGGTTAGGTTAGTGAGAAAGTGTGATAAAGAGAGCGAGCAGTTAGAGAGAGACAGAAGGAGAGGTTAGGTTAGTGAGAAAGGGTGATAAAGAAAGAGAGCAGTTAGAGACAGAAGGAGAGGTTTGGTTAGTGAGAAAGTGTATAAAGAGAGAGAGAGCAGGTAGTGAGAGACAGAAGGAGAGGTTAGGTTAGTGAGAGTGTGATAAAGAGAGCTAGCAGTTAGAGAGAGACATAAGGAGAGGTTAGGTTAGGTTAGTGAGAGTGTGATAAAGAGAGAGAGCAGTTAGAGAGACAGAAGGAGAGGTTAGGTTAGTGAGAAAGTGGGATAAAGAGAGAGAGAGCAGTTAGAGAAACACAGGATGAGAGGTTAGGTTAGTGAGAAAGTGTGATAAAGAGAGCGGGCAGTTAGAGAGACATAAGGAGAGGTTAGGTTAGTGAGAAAGTGTGATAAGAAAGAGCTAGCAGTTAGAGAGACATAAGGAGAGGTTAGGTTAGGTTAGTGAGAAAGTGGGATAAAGAGAGAGAGAGCAGTTAGAGAGAGACAGGAGGAGAGGTTAGGTTAGTGAGAAAGTGTGATAAAGAGAGAGAACAGTTAGAGAGACAGGATGAGAGGTTAGGTTAGTGAGAAAGTGTGAGAGAGAGCAGTTAGAGAGAGACAGGTGGAGAGGTTAGGTTAGTGAGAAAGTGTGATAAAGAGAGAGAGAGCAGTTAGAGAGACAGGAGGAGAGGTTAGGTTAGTGAGAAAGTGTGATAAAGAGAAAGAGAGCAGGTAGTGAGAGACAGAAGTAGAGGTTAGGTTAGTGAGAAAGTGTGATAAAGAGAGAGAGCAGTTAGAGAGACAGGAGTAGAGGTTAGGTTAGTGAGAAAGTGTATAAAGAGAGAGAGAGCAGGTAGTGAGAGACAGAAGGAGAGGTTAGGTTAGTGAGAAAGTGGGATAAAGAGAGAGAGAGCAGTTAGAGAAACACAGGATGAGAGGTTAGGTTAGTGAGAAAGTGTGATAAAGAGAGCGGGCAGTTAGAGAGACATAAGGAGAGGTTAGGTTAGGTTAGTGAGAAAGTGGGATAAAGAGAGAGAGAGCAGTTAGAGAGAGACAGGTGGAGAGGTTAGGTTAGTGAGAAAGTGTGATAAAGAGAGAGAGAGCAGTTAGAGAGAGACAGAAGGAGAGGTTAGGTTAGTGAGAAAGTGTGATAGAGAGAACAGTTAGAGAGACAGGATGGGAGGTTAGGTTAGTGAGAAAGTGTGAGAGAGCAGTTAGAGAGAGACAGGATGAGAGGTTAGGTTAGTGAGAGTGTGATAAAGAGAGAGAGAGCAGTTAGAGAGAGACAGGTGGAGAGGTTTGGTTAGTGAGAAAGTGTGATAAAGAGAGAGAGAGCAGGTAGTGAGAGACAGAAGTAGAGGTTAGGTTAGTGAGAAAGTGTGATAAAGAGAGAGAGCAGTTAGAGAGAGACAGGTGGAGAGGTTTGGTTAGTGAGAAAGTGTGATAAAGAGAGAGAGAGCAGGTAGTGAGAGACAGAAGTAGAGGTTAGGTTAGTGAGAAAGTGTGATAAAGAGAGAGAGCAGTTAGAGAGAGACAGAAGGAAAGGTTAGGTTAGTGAGAAAGTGTGTTAAAGAGAGAGAGCAGTTAGAGAGAGACAGGTGGAGAGGTTAGGTTAGTGAGAAAGTGTGATAAAGAGAGAGAGCAGTTAGAGAGAGACAGAAGAAGAGGTTAGTGAGAAAGTGTGATAAAGAGAGAGAGAGCATTTAGAGAGAGAGACAGGATAAGAGGTTACGTTAGTGAGAAAGTGTGATAAAGAGAGAGAGCAGTTAGAGAGATACAGAAGGAGAGGTTAGGTTAGTGAGAAAGTGTGATAAAGAGAAAGAGCAGTTAGAGAGACAGAAGGAGAGGTTATGTTAGTGAGAAAGTGTGATAAAGAGAGAGAACAGTTAGAGAGAGACAGAAGGAGAGGTTAGGTTAGTGAGAAAGTGTGTTAAAGAGAGAGAGCAGTTAGAGAGACAGAAGGAGAGGTTAGGTTAGTGAGAAAGTGTATAAAGAGAGAGAGAGCAGGTAGTGAGAGACAGAAGGAGAGGTTAGGTTAGTGAGAAAGTGTGATAAGAAAGAGCTAGCAGTTAGAGAGAGACATAAGGAGAGGTTAGGTTAGGTTAGTGAGAAAGTGGGATAAAGAGAGAGAGAGCAGTTAGAGAGAGACAGGAGGAGAGGTTAGGTTAGTGAGAAAGTGTGATAAAGAGAGAGAGACAGAAGGAGAGGTTAGGTTAGTGAGAAAGTGTGATAATGAGAGATAGCAGTTAGAGAGAGACAGAAGGAGAGGTTAGGTTAGTGAGAAAGTGTGATAAAGAGAAAGAGCAGTTAGAGACAGAAGGAGAGGTTAGGTTAGTGAGAAAGTGTGATAAGAAAGAGCTAGCAGTTAGAGAGAGACATAAGGAGAGGTTAGGTTAGGTTAGTGAGAAAGTGGGATAAAGAGAGAGAGAGCAGTTAGAGAGAGACAGGAGGAGAGGTTAGGTTAGTGAGAAAGTGTGATAAAGAGAGAGAGACAGAAGGAGAGGTTAGGTTAGTGAGAAAGTGTGATAATGAGAGATAGCAGTTAGAGAGAGACAGAAGGAGAGGTTAGGTTAGTGAGAAAGTGTGATAAAGAGAGAGAGAGCAGTTAGAGAGAGACAGGAGAGGTTAGGTTAGTGAGAGTGTGATAAAGAGAGAGAGAGCAGTTAGAGAGAGACAGGTGGAGAGGTTTGGTTAGTGAGAAAGTGTGATAAAGAGAGAGAGAGCAGGTAGTGAGAGACAGAAGTAGAGGTTAGGTTAGTGAGAAAGTGTGATAAAGAGAGAGAACAGTTAGAGAGACAGGATGAGAGGTTAGGTTAGTGAGAAAGTGTGAGAGAGAGCAGTTAGAGAGAGACAGGTGGAGAGGTTAGGTTAGTGAGAAAGTGTGATAAAGAGAGAGAGAGCAGTTAGAGAGACAGAAGGAAAGGTTAGGTTAGTGAGAAAGTGTAATAGAGAGAGAGCAGTTAGAGAGAGACAGGTGGAGAGGTTAGGTTAGTGAGAAAGTGTGATAAAGAGAGAGAGCAGTTAGAGAGAGACAGAAGAAGAGGTTAGTGAGAAAGTGTGATAAAGAGAGAGACAGAAGGAGAGGTTAGGTTAGTGAGAAAGTGTGATAAAGAGAGAGAGCAGTTAGAGAGACAGAAGGAAAGGTTAGGTTAGTGAGAAAGTGTAATAGAGAGAGAGCAGTTAGAGAGAGACAGGTGGAGAGGTTAGGTTAGTGAGAAAGTGTGATAAAGAGAGAGAGCAGTTAGAGAGAGACAGAAGAAGAGGTTAGTGAGAAAGTGTGATAAAGAGAGAGACAGGATAAGAGGTTAGGTAAGTGAGAAAGTGTGATAAAGAGAGAGAGCAGTTAGTTAGAGAAAGAAGGAGAGGTTAGTTTAGTGAGAAAGTGTGATAAAGAGAGAGAGCAGTTAGAGAGAGACAGGATAAGAGGTTAGGTTAGTGAGAAAGTGTGATAAAGAGAGAGAGCAGTTATTGAGACAGAAGGAGAGGTTAGGTTAGTGAGAAAGTGTGATAAGAGAGAGCAGTTAGAGAGAGATAGAAGGAGAGGTTAGGTTAGGTTAGTGAGAAAGTGTGATAATGAGAGAGAGCAGTTAGAGAGAGACAGAAGGAGAGGTTAGGTTAGTGATAAAGAGAGAGAGCAGTTAGAGACAGAAGGAGATGTTAGGTTAGTGAGAAAGTGTGATAAGAGAGAGCAGTTAGAGAGAGACAAGGAGAGGTTAGGTTAGTGAGAAAGTGTGATAAAGAGAGAGCAGGTAGAGAGAGACAGGATGAGAGGTTAGGTTAGTTAGAAAGTGTGATAATGAGAGAGAGCAGTTAGAGACAGGAGGAGAGGTTAGGTTAGTGAGAAAGTGGGATAAAGAGAGAGCAGTTAGAGAGAGACAGAAGGAGAGGTTAGGTTAGGTTAGTGAGAAAGTGTGATAAAGAGAGAGAGCAGTTAGAGACAGAAGGAGAGGTTAGGTTAGTGAGAAAGTGTGATAAAGAGAAAGAGCAGTTAGAGAGACAGAAGGAGAGGTTAGGTTAGTGAGAAAGTGTATAAAGAGAGAGAGAGCAGGTAGTGAGAGACAGAATGAGAGGTTAGGTTAGTGAGAAAGTGTGATAAGAGAGAGCTAGCAGTTAGAGAGAGACAGAAGGAGAGGTTAGGTTAGTGAGAAAGTGGGATAAAGAGAGAGAGAGCAGTTAGAGAAACACAGGATGAGAGGTTAGGTTAGTGAGAAAGTGGGATAAAGAGAGCTAGCAGTTAGAGAGAGACAGAAGGAGAGGTTAGGTTAGTGAGAAAGTGGGATAAAGAGAGAGAGAGCAGTTAGAGAAACACAGGAGGAGAGGTTAGGTTAGTGAGAAAGTGTGATAAAGAGAGCGGGCAGTTAGAGAAACACAGGAGGAGAGGTTAGGTTAGTGAGAAAGTGTGATAAAGAGAGCGGGCAGTTAGAGAGACAGGAGGAGAGGTTAGGTTAGTGAGAAAGTGTGATAAAGAGAGAGAGACAGGATGAGAGGTTAGGTTAGTGAGAAAGTGTGATAATGAGAGATAGCAGTTAGAGAGAGACAGAAGGAGAGGTTAGGTTAGTGAGAAAGTGTGATAAAGAGAAAGAGCAGTTAGAGAGACAGAAGGAGAGGTTAGGTTAGTGAGAAAGTGTGATAGAGAGAGAACAGTTAGAGAGACAGGATGAGAGGTTAGGTTAGTGAGAAAGTGTGAGAGAGAGCAGTTAGAGAGAGAAAGAAGGAGAGGTTAGTTTAGTGAGAGTGTGATAAAGAGAGAGAGCAGTTAGAGACAGAAGGAGAGGTTTTGTTAGTGAGAAAGTGTGATAATGAGAGAGCTAGCAGTTAGAGAGAGACAAGGAGAGGTTAGGTTAGTGAGAAAGTGTGATAAAGAGAGAGAGCAGTTAGAGAGAGGCAGAAGGAGAGGTTAGGTTAGTTAGAAAGTGTGATAAGAGAGAGCTAGCAGTTAGAGAGAGACATAAGGAGAGGTTAGGTTAGGTTAGTGAGAAAGTGTGATAAAGAGAGAGAGCAGTTAGAGAGAGAAAGAAGAAGAGGTTAGTTTAGTGAGAAAGTGTGATAAAGAGATAGCAGTTATTGAGACAGAAGGAGAGGTTAGGTTAGTGAGAAAGTGTGATAAGAGAGAGCAGTTAGAGAGAGATAGAAGGAGAGGTTAGGTTAGGTTAGTGAGAAAGTGTGATAAAGAGAGAGAGCAGTTAGAGAGAGAAAGAAGAAGAGGTTAGTTTAGTGAGAAAGTGTGATAAAGAGATAGCAGTTATTGAGACAGAAGGAGAGGTTGGGTTAGTGAGAAAGTGTGATAAAGAGAGAGCAGTTAGAGAGAGACAGAAGGAGAGGTTAGGTTAGTGATAAAGAGAGAGAGCAGTTAGTGACAGAAGGAGAGGTTAGGTTAGTGAGAAAGTGTGATAAGAGAGAGAGCAGGTAAGAGACAGAAGGAGAGGTTAGGTTAGTGAGAAAGTGTGATAAAGAGAGAGAACAGTTAGAGAGACAGGATGAGAGGTTAGGTTAGTGAGAAAGTGTGATAATGAGAGATAGCAGTTAGAGAGAGACAGAAGGAGAGGTTAGGTTAGTGAGAAAGTGTGATAATGAGAGAGAGCAGTTAGAGAGAGACAGGATGAGAGGTTAGGTTAGTGAGAAAGTGTGATAGAGAGCAGTTAGAGACAGGAGGAGAGGTTAGGTTAGTGAGAAAGAGAGAGAGCAGTTAGAGACAGAATGAGAGGTTAGGTTAGTGAGAAAGTGGGATAAAGAGAGAGAGAGCAGTTAGAGAAACACATGATGAGAGGTTAGGTTAGTGAGAAAGTGGGATAAAGAGAGAGCAGTTAGAGAGAGACAGAAGGAGAGGTTAGGTTAGGTTAGTGAGAAAGTGATAATGAGAGAGAGCAGTTAGAGAGAGACAGAAGGAGAGGTTAGGTTAGTGAGAAAGTGTGATAAAGAGAGAGAGAGCAGGTAGTGAGAGACAGAATGAGAGGTTAGGTTAGTGAGAAAGTGTGACAAGAGAGAGCTAGCAGTTAGAGAGAGACAGGAGGAGAGGTTAGGTTAGTGAGAAAGTGTGATAAAGAGAAAGAGCAGTTAGAGAGACAGAAGGAGAGGTTAGGTTAGTGAGAAAGTGTATAAAGAGAGAGAGAGCAGTTAGAGAAACACAGGATGAGAGGTTAGGTTAGTGAGAAAGTGGGATAAAGAGAGAGAGAGCAGTTAGAGAGAGACAGGAGGAGAGGTTAGGTTAGTGAGAAAGTGTGATAAAGAGAGCGGGCAGTTAGAGAGACAGGAGGAGAGGTTAGGTTAGTGAGAAAGTGTGATAAAGAGAGAGAGACAGGATGAGAGGTTAGGTTAGTGAGAAAGTGTGATAATGAGAGAAAGAGCAGTTAGAGAGAGACAGAAGAAGAGGTTAGTTTAGTGAGAAAGTGTGATAAAGAGATAGCAGTTATTGAGACAGAAGGAGAGGTTAGGTTAGTGAGAAAGTGTGATGAGAGAGCAGTTAGAGAGAGATAGAAGGAGAGGTTAGGTTAGGTTAGTGAGAAAGTGTGATAATGAGAGAGCAGTTAGAGAGAGACAGAAGGAGAGGTTGGGTTAGTGAGAAAGTGTGATAAAGAGAGAGAGCAGTTAGAGAGAGACAGAAGGAGAGGTTAGGTTAGTGATAAAGAGAGAGAGCAGTTAGTGACAGAAGGAGAGGTTAGGTTAGTGAGAAAGTGTGATAAGAGAGAGAGCAGGTAAGAGACAGAAGGAGAGGTTAGGTTAGTGAGAAAGTGTGATAAGAGAGAGAGCAGTTAGAGAGAGACAGAAGGAGAGGTTAGGTTAGTGAGAAAGTGTGATAATGAGAGAGAGCAGTTAGAGAGAGACAGGATGAGAGGTTAGGTTAGTGAGAAAGTGTGATAAGAGAGAGAGCAGTTAGAGAAACACAGGATGAGAGGTTAGGTTAGTGAGAAAGTGGGATAAAGAGAGAGAGAGCAGTTAGAGAGACAGGAGGAGAGGTTAGGTTAGTGAGAAAGTGTGATAAAGAGAGCGGGCAGTTAGAGAGACAGGAGGAGAGGTTAGGTTAGTGAGAAAGTGTGATAAAGAGAGAGAGACAGGATGAGAGGTTAGGTTAGTGAGAAAGTGTGATAAGAGAGAGAGCAGTTAGAGACAGGAGGAGAGGTTAGGTTAGTGAGAAAGAGAGAGAGCAGGTAGAGACAGAATGAGAGGTTAGGTTAGTGAGAAAGTGGGATAAAGAGAGAGAGAGCAGTTAGAGAAACACATGATGAGAGGTTAGGTTAGTGAGAAAGTGGGATAAAGAGAGAGCAGTTAGAGAGAGACAGAAGGAGAGGTTAGGTTAGGTTAGTGAGAAAGTGATAATGAGAGAGAGCAGTTAGAGAGAGACAGAAGGAGAGGTTAGGTTAGTGAGAAAGTGTGATAAAGAGAAAGAGCAGTTAGAGAGACAGAAGGAGAGGTTAGGTTAGTGAGAAAGTGTGATAAAGAGAGAGAACAGTTAGAGAGACAGGATGAGAGGTTAGGTTAGTGAGAAAGTGTGAGAGAGAGCAGTTAGAGAGAGACAGGTGGAGAGGTTAGGTTAGTGAGAAAGTGTGATAATGAGAGATAGCAGTTAGAGAGACAGAAGGAGAGGTTTGGTTAGTGAGAAAGTGTGATAGAGAGAGCAGGTAGTGAGAGACAGAAGTAGAGGTTAGGTTAGTGAGAAAGTGTGATAAAGAGAGAGAGCAGTTAGAGAGAGACAGAAGAAGAGGTTAGTGAGAAAGTGTGATAAAGAGAGAGACAGAAGGAGAGGTTTGGTTAGTGAGAAAGTGTGATAAAGAGAGAGAGCAGGTAAGAGACAGAAGGAGAGGTTAGGTTAGTGAGAAAGCGTGATAAAGAGAGAGAGAGCAGTTAGAGAGAGACAGGATGAGAGGTTAGGTTAGTGAGAAAGTGTGATAATGAGAGATAGCAGTTAGAGAGACAGAAGGAGAGGTTTGGTTAGTGAGAAAGTGTGATAAAGAGAGAGAGCAGGTAATGAGAGACAGAAGGAGAGTTTAGGTTAGTGAGAAAGTGTGATAAAGAGAGAGAGCAGTTAGAGAGAGACAAGGAGAGGTTAGGTTAGTGAGAAAGTGTGATAAAGAGAGAGAGCAGGTAATGAGAGACAGAAGGAGAGGTTAGGTTAGTGAGAAAGTGTGATAATGAGAGAGAGAGCAGTTAGAGAGAGGCAGAAGGAGAGGTTAGGTTAGTGAGAAAGTGTGATAAAGAGAGAGAACAGTTAGAGAGACAGGATGAGAGGTTAGGTTAGTGAGAAAGTGTGAGAGAGAGCAGTTAGAGAGAGACAGGTGGAGAGGTTAGGTTAGTGAGAAAGTGTGATAATGAGAGATAGCAGTTAGAGAGACAGAAGGAGAGGTTTGGTTAGTGAGAAAGTGTGATAGAGAGAGCAGGTAGTGAGAGACAGAAGTAGAGGTTAGGTTAGTGAGAAAGTGTGATAAAGAGAGAGAGCAGTTAGAGAGAGACAGAAGAAGAGGTTAGTGAGAAAGTGTGATAAAGAGAGAGACAGAAGGAGAGGTTTGGTTAGTGAGAAAGTGTGATAAAGAGAGAGAGCAGGTAAGAGACAGAAGGAGAGGTTAGGTTAGTGAGAAAGCGTGATAAAGAGAGAGAGAGCAGTTAGAGAGAGACAGGATGAGAGGTTAGGTTAGTGAGAAAGTGTGATAATGAGAGATAGCAGTTAGAGAGACAGAAGGAGAGGTTTGGTTAGTGAGAAAGTGTGATAAAGAGAGAGAGCAGGTAATGAGAGACAGAAGGAGAGGTTAGGTTAGTGAGAAAGTGTGATAAAGAGAGAGAGCAGTTAGAGAGAGACAAGGAGAGGTTAGGTTAGTGAGAAAGTGTGATAAAGAGAGAGCAGGTAATGAGAGACAGAAGGAGAGGTTAGGTTAGTGAGAAAGTGTGATAAAGAGAGAGAGAGCAGTTAGAGAGAGGCAGAAGGAGAGGTTAGGTTAGTGAGAAAGTGTGATAAAGAGAGAGAGCAGTTAGAGAGAGGCAGAAGGAGAGGTTAGGTTAGTGAGAAAGTGTGATAAAGAGAGAGAGCAGTTATTGAGACAGAAGGAGAGGTTAGGTTAGTGAGAAAGTGTGATAAGAGAGAGAGCAGTTAGAGACAGAAGGAGAGGTTAGGTTAGTGATAAAGAGAGAGAGCAGTTAGAGACAGAAGGAGAGGTTAGGTTAGTGAGAAAGTGTGATAGAGAGCAGTTAGAGAGAGACAGAAGGAAAGGTTAGGTTAGTGAGAAAGTGTAATAGAGAGAGAGCAGTTAGAGAGAGACAGGTGGAGAGGTTAGGTTAGTGAGAAAGTGTGATAAAGAGAGAGAGCAGTTAGAGAGACAGAAGGAGAGGTTAGGTTAGTGAGAAAGTGTAATAGAGAGAGCAGTTAGAGAGAGAGACAGAAGGAAAGGTTAGGTTAGTGAGAAAGTGTGAGAGAGAGAGAGAGCAGTTAGAGAGAGACAGAAGAAGAGGTTAGTGAGAAAGTGTGATAAAGAGAGAGACAGAAGGAGAGGTTTGGTTAGTGAGAAAGTATGATAAAGAGAGAGAGCAGGTAATGAGAGACAGAAGGAGAGGTTAGGTTAGTGAGAAAGTGTGATAAAGAGAGAGAGAGCAGTTAGAGAGAGACAAGGAGAGGTTAGGTTAGTGAGAAAGTGTGATAAAGAGAGAGAGCAGTTAGAGAGAGGCAGAAGGAGAGGTTAGGTTAGTGAGAGTGTGATAAAGAGAGAGCAGTTAGAGAGAGAAAGAAGGAGAGGTTAGTTTAGTGAGAAAGTGTGATAGAGAGATAGCAGTTAGATAGAGACAGAAGGAGAGGTTAGGTTAGTGAGAAAGTGTGATAAAGAGAGAGCTAGCAGTTAGAGAGAGACATAAGGAGAGGTTAGGTTAGGTTAATGAGAAAGTGTGATAAAGAGAGAGAGCAGTTAGAGAGACAGAAGGAGAGGTTAGGTTAGTGAGAAAGTGTGATAGAGAGAGAGCAGTTAGAGAGACAGAAGGAGAGGTTAGGTTAGTGAGAAAGTGTGATAAAGAGAGAGAGCAGTTAGAGAGACAGAAGGAGAGGTTAGGTTAGTGAGAAAGTGTGATAGAGAGAGAGAGCAGTTAGAGAGAGACAAGGAGAGGTTAGGTTAGTGAGAAAGTGGGATAAAGAGAGAGCAGTTAGAGAGAGACAGAAGAAGAGGTTAGGTTAGTGAGAAAGTGGGATAAAGAGAGAGAGCAGTTAGAGAGAGACAGAAGAAGAGGTTAGGTTAGTGAGAAAGTGTGATAAAGAGAGAGAGCAGTTAGAGAGAGACAGAAGAAGAGGTTAGGTTAGTGAGAAAGTGTGATAAAGAGAGAGAGCAGTTAGAGAGAGACAGAAGGAGAGGTTAGGTTAGTGATAAAGAGAGAGAGCAGTTAGAGACAGAAGGAGAGGTTAGGTTAGTGAGAAAGTGTGATAAGAGAGAGAGCAGTTAGAGAGAGACAGAAGGAGAGGTTAGGTTAGGTTAGTGAGAAAGTGTGATAATGAGAGAGAGCAGTTAGAGAGAGACAGGAGGAGAGGTTAGGTTAGTGAGAAAGTGTGATAAAGAGAGAGAGCAGTTAGAGAGAGACAGGATGAGAGGTTAGGTTAGTGAGAAAGTGTGATAAGAGAGAGAGCAGTTAGAGAAACACATGATGAGAGGTTAGGTTAGTGAGAAAGTGGGATAAAGAGAGAGCAGTTAGAGAGAGACAGAAGGAGAGGTTAGGTTAGTGAGAAAGTGTGATAAAGAGAGAGAGAGCAGTTAGAGAGAGACAGAAGGAGAGGTTAGGTTAGTGAGAAAGTGTGATAAAGAGAGAGAGAGCAGTTAGAGAGAGACAGAAGGAGAGGTTAGGTTAGTGATAAAGAGAGAGAGAGCAGTTAGAGACAGAAGGAGAGGTTAGGTTAGTGAGAAAGTGTGATAAGAGAGAGCAGTTAGAGAGAGACAGGAGAGGTTAGGTTAGTGAGAAAGTGTGATAGAGAGAGCAGTTAGAGACAGGATGAGAGGTTAGGTTAGTGAGAAAGTGTGATAAGAGAGAGAGCAGTTAGAGAGAGACAGAAGAGGTTAGGTTTGTGAGAAAGTGTGATAAAGAGAGAGCAGTTAGAGAGAGACAGAAGGAGAGGTTAGGTTAGTGAGAAAGTGTGATAAAGAGAGAGCAGTTAGAGAGAGACAGGATGAGAGGTTAGGTTAGTGAGAAAGTGTGATAAGAGAGAGAGCAGTTAGAGAGAGACAGAAGGAGAGGTTAGGTTAGTGAGAAAGTGGGATAAAGAGAGAGAGAGCAGTTAGAGAAACACATAATGAGAGGTTAGGTTAGTGAGAAAGTGGGATAAAGAGAGAGCAGTTAGAGAGAGACAGAAGGAGAGGTTAGGTTAGTGAGAAAGTGTGATAAAGAGAGAGAGCAGTTAGAGAGAGACAGAAGAGGTTAGGTTAGTGAGAAAGTGTGATAAAGAGAGAGAGCAGTTAGAGAAAGACAGAAGGAGAGGTTAGGTTAGTGATAAAGAGAGAGAGCAGTTAGAGACAGAAGGAGAGGTTAGGTTAGTGAGAAAGTGTGATAAGAGAGAGAGCAGTTAGAGAGAGACAGGAGGAGAGGTTAGGTTAGTGAGAAAGTGTGATAAAGAGAGAGAGCAGTTAGAGAGAGACAGGATGAGAGGTTAGGTTAGTGAGAAAGTGTGATAAGAGAGAGAGCAGTTAGAGAGAGACAGGATGAGAGGTTAGGTTAGTGAGAAAGTGTGATAAGAGAGAGAGCAGTTAGAGAAACACATGATGAGAGGTTAGGTTAGTGAGAAAGTGGGATAAAGAGAGAGCAGTTAGAGAGAGACAGAAGGAGAGGTTAGGTTAGGTTAGTGAGAAAGTGTGATAAAGAGAGAGAGAGAGCAGTTAGAGAGAGACAGAAGGAGAGGTTAGGTTAGTGAGAAAGTGTGATAAAGAGAGAGAGAGCAGTTAGAGAGAGACAGAAGGAGAGGTTAGGTTAGTGAGAAAGTGTGATAAAGAGAGAGAGCAGTTAGAGAGAGACAGAAGGAGAGGTTAGGTTAGTGATAAAGAGAGAGAGCAGTTAGAGACAGAAGGAGAGGTTAGGTTAGTGAGAAAGTGTGATAAGAGAGAGCAGTTAGAGAGAGACAGGAGAGGTTAGGTTAGTGAGAAAGTGTGATAGAGAGAGCAGTTAGAGACAGGATGAGAGGTTAGGTTAGTGAGAAAGTGTGATAAGAGAGAGAGCAGTTAGAGAGAGACAGAAGAGGTTAGGTTAGTGAGAAAGTGTGATAAAAAGAGAGAGCAGTTAGAGAGAGACAGAAGGAGAGGTTAGGTTAGTGAGAAAGTGGGATAAAGAGAGAGAGGGCAGTTAGAGAGAGACAGAAGGAGAGGTTAGGTTAGTGAGAAAGTGTGATAAGAGAGCAGTTAGAGAGAGACAGAAGGAGAGGTTAGGTTAGTGAGAAAGTGTGATAAGAGAGAGCTAGCAGTTAGAGAGAGACAGAAGGAGAGGTTAGGTTAGTGAGAAAGTGTGATAAAAAGAGAGAGCAGTTAGAGAGAGACAGAAGGAGAGGTTAGGTTAGTGAGAAAGTGGGATAAAGAGAGAGAGAGCAGTTAGAGAAACACATGATGAGAGGTTAGGTTAGTGAGAAAGTGGGATAAAGAGAGAGCAGTTAGAGAGAGACAGAAGGAGAGGTTAGGTTAGGTTAGTGAGAAAGTGTGATAAAGAGAGAGAGAGCAGTTAGAGAGAGACAGAAGGAGAGGTTAGGTTAGTGAGAAAGTGTGATAATGAGAGAGAGCAGTTAGAGAGAGACAGAAGGAGAGGTTAGGTTAGTGAGAAAGTGTGATAAAGAGAGAGAGCAGTTAGAGAGAGACAGAAGAAGAGGTTAGGTTAGTGAGAAAGTGTGATAAGAGAGAGAGCAGTTAGAGAGAGACAGAAGGAGAGGTTAGGTTAGTGAGAAAGTGTGATAAAGAGAGAGAGAGCAGTTAGAGACAGAAGAAGAGGTTAGGTTAGTGAGAAAGTGTGATAAAGAGAGAGAGCAGTTAGAGAGAGACAGAAGGAGAGGTTAGGTTAGTGAGAAAGTGTGATAAAGAGAGAGAGCAGTTAGAGAGAGACAGAAGAAGAGGTTAGGTTAGTGAGAAAGTGTGATAAATAGAGAGAGCAGTTAGAGAGAGACAGAAGGAGAGGTTAGGTTAGTGAGAAAGTGGGATAAAGAGAGAGAGCAGTTAGAGAGAGAGACAGGATAAGAGGTTTGGTTAGTGAGAAAGTGTGATAAGAGAGAGCTAGCAGTTAGAGAGAGACAGAAGGAGAGGTTAGGTTAGTGAGAAAATGTGATAAATAGAGAGAGAGAGCAGTTAGAGAGAGACAGAAGGAGAGGTTAGGTTAGTGAGAAAGTGTGATAAAGAGAGAGAACAGTTAGAGAGACAGGATGAGAGGTTAGGTTAGTGAGAAAGTGTGATAATGAGAGATAGCAGTTAGAGAGAGACAGAAGGAGAGGTTTGGTTAGTGAGAAAGATTGATAAAGAGAGAGAGAGCAGGTAATGAGAGACAGAAGGAGAGGTTAGGTTAGTGAGAAAGTGTGATAAAGAGAGAGAACAGTTAGAGAGACAGGATGAGAGGTTAGGTTAGTGAGAAAGTGTGATAATGAGAGATAGCAGTTAGAGAGAGACAGAAGGAGAGGTTTGGTTAGTGAGAAAGATTGATAAAGAGAGAGAGAGCAGGTAATGAGAGACAGAAGGAGAGGTTAGGTTAGTGAGAAAGTGTTAGGTTAGTGAGAAAGTTTGATAAAGAGACAGAGAGCAGTTAGAGAGAGACAGAAGGAGAGGTTAGGTTAGTGAGAAAGTGTGATAAGAGAGAGAGCAGTTAGAGAGAGACAGAAGGAGAGGTTAGGTTAGTGAGAAAGTGTGATAAAAAGAGAGAGCAGTTAGAGAGAGACAGAAGGAGAGGTTAGGTTAGTGAGAAAGTGTGATAAAGAGAGAGAGCAGTTAGAGAGAGACAGGATGAGAGGTTAGGTTAGTGAGAAAGTGTGATAAAGAGAGAGAGCAGTTAGAGAGAGAAAGAAGGAGAGGTTAGGTTAGTGAGAAAGTGTGATAAAGAGAGAGAGCAGTTAGAGATTGACAGAAGGAGAGGTTAGGTTAGTGAGAAAGTGTGATAAAGAGAGAGAGCAGTTAGAGAGGTTAGGTTAGTGAGAAAGTGGGATAAAGAGAGAGAGCAGTTAGAGAGAGACAGGATGAGAGGTTAGGTTAGTGAGAAAGTGGGATAAAGAGAGAGAGCAGTTAGAGAGAGACAGGAGGAGAGGTTAGGTTAGTGAGAAAGTGGGATAAAGAGAGAGAGCAGTTAGAGAGAGACAGAAGGAGAGGTTAGGTTAGGTTAGTGAGAAAGTGTGATAAAGAGAGAGAGAGCAGTTAGAGAGAGACAGAAGGAGAGGTTAGGTTAGTGAGAACGTGTGATAAAGAGAGAGAGAGCAGTTAGAGAGAGACAGAAGGAGAGGTTAGGTTAGTGAGAAAGTGTGATAAAGAGAGAGAGGGCAGTTAGAGAGAGAGACAGGATAAGAGGTTAGGTTAGTGAGAAAGTGTGATAAAGAGAGAGAGCAGTTAGAGAGAGACAGAAGGAGAGGTTTGGTTAGTGAGAAAGTGTGATAAGAGAGAGCTAGCAGTTAGAGAGAGACAGAAGGAGAGGTTTGGTTAGTGAGAAAGTGTGATAAGAGAGAGCTAGCAGTTAGAGAGAGACATAAGGAAAGGTTAGGTTAGGTAAGTGAGAAAGTGTGATAAAGAGAGAGAGAGAGCAGTTAGTTAGAGAAAGAAGGAGAGGTTAGTTTAGTGAGAAAGTGTGATAAAGAGAGATAGCAGTTAGAGAGATACAGAAGGAGAGGTTAGGTTAGTGAGAAAGTGTGATAAGAGAGAGAGCAGTTAGAGAGAGACAGAAGGAGAGGTTAGGTTAGTGAGAAAGTGTGATAAAGAGAGAGAGCAGTTAGAGACAAAAGGAGAGGTTAGGTTAGTGAGAAAGTGTGATAATGAGAGATAGCAGTTAGAGAGACAGAAGGAGAGGTTAGGTTAGTGAGAAAGTGTGATAAAGAGAGAGCAGTTAGAGAGAGACAGAAGGAGAGGTTAGGTTAGTGAGAAAGTGTGATAAAGAGAGAGACAGAAGGAGAGGTTAGGTTAGTGAGAAAGTGTGATAAAGAGAGAGAGAGCAGTTAGAGAGAGACAGAAGGAGAGGTTAGGTTGGTGAGAACGTGTGATAAAGAGAGAGAGAGCAGTTAGAGAGAGACAGAAGGAGAGGTTAGGTTAGTTAGAAAGTGTGATAAGAGAGATAGCAGTTAGAGACAGAAGGAGAGGTTAGGTTAGTGAGAAAGTGTGATAAAGAGAGAGAGGGCAGTTAGAGAGAGACAGAAGGAGAGGTTTGGTTAGTGAGAAAGTGTGATAAGAGAGAGCTAGCAGTTAGAGAGAGACATAAGGAAAGGTTAGGTTAGGTAAGTGAGAAAGTGTGATAAAGAGAGAGAGATAGCAGTTAGAGAGAGACAGAGGGAGAGGTTAGGTTAGTGAGAAAGTGTGATAAAGAGAGAGAGCAGTTAGATAGAGACAGAAGGAGAGGTTAGGTTAGTGAGAAAGTGTGATAAGAGAGAGAGCAGTTAGAGAGAGACAGAAGGAGAGGTTAGGTTAGTGAGAAAGTGTGATAAGAGAGAGCAGTTAGAGAGAGACAGAAGAGGTTAGGTTAGTGAGAAAGTGTGATAAAGAGAGAGAGAGCAGTTAGATAGAGACAGAAGCAGAGGTTAGGTTAGTGAGAAAGTGTGAAAAAAGAGAGAGAGCAGTTAGAGAGAGACAGATGAAGAGGTTAGGTTAGTGAGAAAGTGTGATAAAGAGAGAGAGAGCAGTTAGAGAGAGACAGGAGGAGAGGTTAGGTTAGTGAGAAAGTGTGATAAGAGAGAGCAGTTAGAGAGAGACAGAAGGAGAGGTTAGGTTAGTGAGAAAGTGTGAAAAAGAGAGAGAGAGCAGTTAGATAGAGACAGAAGGAGAGGTTAGGTTAGTGAGAAAGTGTGATAAAGAGAGAGAGCAGTTAGAGACAGAAGGAGAGGTTAGGTTAGTGAGAAAGTGTGATAAAGAGAGAGAGCAGTTAGAGACAAAAGGAGAGGTTAGGTTAGTGAGAAAGTGTGATAATGAGAGATAGCAGTTAGAGAGACAGAAGGAGAGGTTAGGTTAGTGAGAAAGTGTGATAAAGAGAGAGCAGTTAGAGAGAGACAGAAGGAGAGGTTAGGTTAGTGAGAAAGTGTGATAAAGAGAGAGAGAGCAGTTAGAGAGAGACAGAAGGAGAGGTTAGGTTGGTGAGAACGTGTGATAAAGAGAGAGAGAGCAGTTAGAGAGAGACAGAAGGAGAGGTTAGGTTGGTGAGAACGTGTGATAAAGAGAGAGAGAGCAGTTAGAGAGAGACAGAAGGAGAGGTTAGGTTAGTTAGAAAGTGTGATAAGAGAGATAGCAGTTAGAGACAGAAGGAGAGGTTAGGTTAGTGAGAAAGTGTGATAAAGAGAGAGAGGGCAGTTAGAGAGAGAGACAGAAGGAGAGGTTTGGTTAGTGAGAAAGTGTGATAAGAGAGAGCTAGCAGTTAGAGAGAGACATAAGGAAAGGTTAGGTTAGGTAAGTGAGAAAGTGTGATAAAGAGAGAGAGATAGCAGTTAGAGAGAGACAGAGGGAGAGGTTAGGTTAGTGAGAAAGTGTGATAAAGAGAGAGAGCAGTTAGATAGAGACAGAAGGAGAGGTTAGGTTAGTGAGAAAGTGTGATAAGAGAGAGAGCAGTTAGAGAGAGACAGAAGGAGAGGTTAGGTTAGTGAGAAAGTGTGATAAGAGAGAGCAGTTAGAGAGAGACAGAAGAGGTTAGGTTAGTGAGAAAGTGTGATAAAGAGAGAGAGAGCAGTTAGATAGAGACAGAAGCAGAGGTTAGGTTAGTGAGAAAGTGTGAAAAGAGAGAGAGCAGTTAGAGAGAGACAGATGAAGAGGTTAGGTTAGTGAGAAAGTGTGATAAAGAGAGAGAGAGCAGTTAGAGAGACAGGAGGAGAGGTTAGGTTAGTGAGAAAGTGTGATAAGAGAGAGCAGTTAGAGAGAGACAGAAGGAGAGGTTAGGTTAGTGAGAAAGTGTGAAAAAGAGAGAGAGAGCAGTTAGAGACAGAAGGAGAGGTTAGGTTAGTGAGAAAGTGTGATAAAGAGAGAGAGCAGTTAGAGACAGAAGGAGAGGTTAGGTTAGTGAGAAAGTGTGATAAGAGAGAGAGCAGTTAGAGAGAGACAGAAGGAGAGGTTAGGTTAGTGAGAAAGTGTGATAAAGAGAGAGAGCAGTTAGAGAGAGACAGAAGGAGAGGTTAGGTTAGTGAGAAAGTGTGATAAAGAGAGAGAGCAGTTAGAGAGAGAAAGGAGAGGTTAGGTTAGTGAGAAAGTGTGATAAAGAGAGAGAGTAGTTAGAGAGAGACAGGATGAGAGGTTAGGTTAGTGAGAAAGTGTGATAAGAGAGAGAGCAGTTAGAGAGAGACAGAAGGAGAGGTTAGTGAGAAAGTGTGATAAAGAGAGAGAGCAGTTAGAGAGAGACAGGAGGAGAGGTTAGGTTAGTGAGAAAGTGTGATAAGAGAGAGCAGTTAGAGAGAGAGACAGAAGGAGAGGTTAGGTTAGTGAGAAAGTGTGAAAAAGAGAGAGAGAGCAGTTAGATAGAGACAGAAGGAGAGGTTAGGTTAGTGAGAAAGTGTGATAAAGAGAGAGAGCAGTTAGAGAGAGAAAGGAGAGGTTAGGTTAGTGAGAAAGTGTGATAAAGAGAGAGAGCAGTTAGAGAGAGACAGGATGAGAGGTTAGGTTAGTGAGAAAGTGTGATAAGAGAGAGAGCAGTTAGAGAGAGACAGAAGGAGAGGTTAGTGAGAAAGTGTGATAAAGAGAGAGAGCAGTTAGAGACAGAAGGAGAGGTTAGGTTAGTGAGAAAGTGTGATAATGAGAGAGAGCAGTTAGAGAGAGACAGAAGGAGAGGTTAGGTTAGTTAGAAAGTGTGATAAGAGAGATAGCAGTTAGAGACAGAAGGAAAGGTTAGGTTAGTGAGAAAGTGTGATAAAGAGAGAGAGAGAGCAGTTAGAGAGAGACAGAAGAGGTTAGGTTAGTGAGAAAGTGTGATAAAGAGAGTGTCACGATCGTGTGGAGGATTGACGGACCAAAACGCAGCAGTAGGAAAATAAGCCATCTCCTTTTATTGAGGAAGAAGGCAAAACGAAACAAAAACACTTACACACTAACAAAACAAGAAAACGATCGTGAAGCTAAATAACGATGTGCACACACAGGCTACAAACGTATCACATAGACAACTACTCACATCAAATGAAAGCCTATGGCTACCCTAAATATGGCTCCCAATCAGAGACAACAGAAATCAGCTGTCTCTAATTGGGAACTCATTCAGGCAACCATAGACTCTCCTAGACAACTAAACATACATAGACAACGCTAGACACATGTACTCAACACAAACCCATATACTACACCCAACACCCCCTTTACCATAGAATCACCCAAAACCAACAAAACACAAACATTCCCCATGTCACACCCTGACCTAACTAAAATAATAAAGCAAACAAAGAATACTAAGGCCAGGGCGTGACAGAGAGAGAGCAGTTAGTTAGAGACAGACGGAGAGGTTAGGTTAGTGAGAAAGTGTGATAAAGAGAGAGAGCAGTTAGAGAGAGACAGAAGGAGAGGTTAGGTTAGGTTAGTGAGAAAGTGTGATAAAGAGAGAGAGCAGTTAGAGAGAGGCAGAAGGAGAGGTTAGGTTAGTGAGAAAGTGTGATTAGAGAGAGAGCAGTTAGAGAGAGACAGAAGGATAGGTTAGGTTAGTGAGAAAGTGTGATAAAGAGAGAGAGCAGTTAGAGAGAGGAAGAAGGAGAGGTTAGTTTAGTGAGAAAGTGTGATAAAGAGAGAGAGCAGTTAGATAGAGACAGAAGGAGAGGTTAGGTTAGTGAAAAAGTGTGATAAGAGAGAGAGCAGTTAGAGAGAGACAGAAGGAGAGGTTAGGTTAGTGAGAAAGTGTGATAAAGAGAGAGAGAGCAGTTAGAGAGAGACAGAAGAAGAGGTTAGGTTAGTGAGAAAGTGTGATAAAAAGAGAGAGCAGTTAGATAGAGACAGAAGGAGAGGTTAGGTTAGTGAGAAAGTGTGATAAAGAGAGAGAGCAGTTAGAGAGAGAGAAGGAGAGATTAGGTTAGGTTAGTGAGAAAGTGTGATAAAGAGAGAGAGCAGTTAGAGAGAGGCAGAAGGCGGGGTTAGGTTAGTGAGAAAGTGTGATAAAGAGAGAGAGAGCAGTTAGAGAGAGACAGGAGGAGAGGTTAGGTTAGTGAGAAAATGTGATAAAGAGAGAAAGCAGTTAGAGAAACACAGGATGAGAGGTTAGGTTAGTGAGAAAGTGTGATAAAGAGAGAGAGAGCAGTTAGAGAGAGGCAGAAGGCGGGGTTAGGTTAGTGAGAAAGTGTGATAAAGAGAGAGAGAGCAGTTAGAGAGAGACAGAAGGAGAGGTTAGGTTAGTGAGAAAGTGGGATAAAGAGAGAGAGAGCAGTTAGAGAGTGACAGGATGAGAGGTTAGGTTAGTGAGAAAGTGTGATAAAGAGAGAGAGCAGTTAGAGAGAGACAGAAGGAGAGGTTAGTTTACTGAGAAAGTGTGATCAAGAGAGAGAGAGCAGTTAGAGAGAGACAGGATTAGAGGTTAGGTTAGTGAGAAAGTGGGATAAAGAGAGAGCAGTTAGAGAGACAGGAGGAGAGGTTAGGTTAGTGGGAAAGTGTGATAAAGAGAGAGAGAGCAGTTAGATAGAGACAGAAGGAGAGGTTAGGTTAGTGAGAAAGTGGGATAAAGAGAGAGAGCAGTTAGAGAAACACAGGATGAGAGGTTAGGTTAGTGAGAAAGTGGGATAAAGAGAGAGAGAGCAGTTAGAGAGAGACAGGATGAGAGGTTAGGTTAGTGAGAAAGTGTGATAAAGAGAGCGGGCAGTTAGAGAGACAGGAGGAGAGGTTAGGTTAGTGAGAAAGTGTGATAAAGAGAGAGAGAGCAGTTAGAGAGAGACAGAAGGAGAGGTTAGGTTAGTTAGAAAGTGTGATAAAGAGAGAGAGCAGTTAGAGAGATACAGAATGAGAGGTTAGGTTAGTTAGAAAGTGTGATAGAGAGATAGCAGTTAGAGAGATACAGAAGGAGAGGTTAGGTTAGTTAGAAAGTGTGATAAAGAGAGATAGCAGTTAGAGAGAGACAGAAGGAGAGGTTAGGTTAGTGAGAAAGTGTGATGAGGAGAGATAGCAGTTAGAGAGATACAGAAGGAGAGGTTAGGTTAGTGAGAAAGTGTGATAAAGAGTGAGAGCAGTTAGAGAGAGACAGAAGGAGAGGTTAGGTTAGTGAGAAAGTGTGATTTAGAGAGAGACAGAAGGAGAGGTTTGGTTAGTGAGAAAGTGTGATAAAGAGAGAGAGAGCAGGTAGTGAGAGACAGAAGGAGCGGTTAGGTTAGTGAGAAAGTGTGATAAAGAGAGAGAACAGTTAGAGAGAGACAGAAGGAGAGGAAAGATTAGTGTGAAAGTGTGATAAAGAGAGAGAGCAGTTAGAGAGAGACAGAAGGAGAGGTTTGGTTAGTGAGAAAGTGTGATAAGAGAGAGAGCAGTTAGAGAGAGACAGAAGGAGAGGTTAGGTTAGTGAGAAAGTGTGATAAAGAGAGAGAGCAGTTAGAGAGAGACATAAGGAAAGGTTAGGTTAGGTAAGTGAGAAAGTGTGATAAAGAGAGAGAGCAGTTAGAGAGAGACAGAAGGAGAGGTTAGGTTAGTGAGAAAGTGTGATAAAGAGATCTAGCAGTTAGAGAGAGACATAAGGAGAGGTTAGGTTAGGTTAGTGAGAAAGTGTGATAAAGTGAGAGAGCAGTTAGAGAGAGGCAGAAGGAGAGGTTAGGTTAGTGAGAAAGTGTGATAAAGAGAGAGAGCAGTTAGAGAGAGACAGAAGGAGAGGTTAGGTTAGTGAGAAAGTGTGATAAAGAGAGAGAGAGCAGTTAGAGAGAGACAGGTGGAGAGGTTAGGTTAGTGAGAAAGTGTGATAAAGAGAGAGAGAGCAGGTAGTGAGAGACAGAAGGAGAGGTTAGGTTAGTGAGAAAGTGTGATAAAGAGAGAGAGAGCAGGTAGTGAGAGACAGAAGGAGAGGTTAGGTTAGTGAGAAAGTGTGATAAAGAGAGAGAGAGCAGGTAGTGAGAGACAGAAGGAGAGGTTAGGTTAGTGAGAAAGTGTGATAAAGAGAGAGAACAGTTAGAGAGAGACAGAAGGAGAGGAAAGATTAGTGTGAAAGTGTGATAAAGAGAGAGAGCAGTTAGAGAGAGACAGAAGGAGAGGTTTGGTTAGTGAGAAAGTGTGATAAGAGAGAGCTAGCAGTTAATGAGAGACATAAGGAAAGGTTAGGTTAGGTAAGTGAGAAAGTGTGATAAAGAGAGAGAGCAGTTAGAGAGAGACAGAAGGAGAGGTTAGGTTAGTGAGAAAGTGTGATAAAGAGCGCTAGCAGTTAGAGAGAGACATAAGGAGAGGTTAGGTTAGTGAGAAAGTGTGATAAAGAGAGAGAGCAGTTAGAGAGAGGCAGAAGGAGAGGTTAGGTTAGTGAGAAAGTGTGATAAAGAGAGAGAGAGCAGTTAGAGAGAGACAGGTGGAGAGGTTAGGTTAGTGAGAAAGTGTGATAAAAGAGAGTGAGAGCAGTTAGACAGAGACAGGATGAGAGGTTAGGTTAGTGAGAAAGTGTGATAAAGAGAGAGAGCAGTTAGAGAGAGACAGGATGAGAGGTTAGGTTAGTGAGAAAGTGTGATAAAGTGAGCGAGCAGTTAGAGAGACAGGAGGAGAGGTTAGGTTAGTGAGAAAGTGTGATAAAGGGAGAGAGAGAGCAGTTAGAGAGAGACAGAAGGAGAGGTTAGGTTAGTGAGAAAGTGTGATAAAGAGAGAGAGAGCAGTTAGAGAGAGACAGGATGAGAGGTTAGGTTAGTGAGAAAGTGTGATAAAGTGAGCGAGCAGTTAGAGACACAGGATGAGAGGTTAGGTTAGTGAGAAAGTGGGATAAAGAGAGGGAGAGCAGTTAGAGAGAGACAGAAGGAGAGGTTAGTTTAGTGAGAAAGTGTGATAAAGAGAGAGAGCAGTTAGATAGAGACAGAAGGAGAGGTTAGGTTAGTGAGAAAGTGTGATAAAGAGAGAGAGCAGTTAGAGAGAGACAGAAGGAGAGGTTAGTTTAGTGAGAAAGTGTGATAAAGAGAGAGAGCAGTTAGATAGAGACAGAAGGAGAGGTTAGGTTAGTGAGAAAGTGTGATAAGAGAGAGAGCAGTTAGAGAGAGACAGAAGGAGAGGTTAGGTTAGTGAGAAAGTGTGATAAAGAGAGAGAGAGCAGTTAGAGAGAGACAGAAGAAGAGGATAGGTTAGTGAGAAAGTGTGATAAAAAGAGAGAGCAGTTAGATAGAGACAGAAGGAGAGGTTAGGTTAGTGAGAAAGTGTGATAAAGAGAGAGAGCAGTTAGAGAGAGACAGAAAGAGAGGTTAGGTTAGGTTAGTGAGAAAGTGTGATACAGAGAGAGAGCAGTTAGAGAGAGGCAGAAGGCGAGGTTAGGTTAGTGAGAAAGTGTGATAAAGAGAGAGAGCAGTTAGAGAGAGACAGAAGGAGAGGTTAGGTTAGTGAGAAAGTGTGATAAAGAGAGAGAGCAGTTAGAGAGAGACAGAAGGAGAGGTTAGGTTAGTGAGAAAGTGGGATAAAGAAAGAGAGAGCAGTTAGAGAGAGACAGGGTGAGAGGTTAGGTTAGTGAGAAAGTGTGATAAAGAGAGAGAGCAGTTAGAGAGAGACAGAAGGAGAGGTTAGTTTACTGAGAAAGTGTGATAAAGAGAGAGAGAGCAGTTAGATAGAGACAGAATGAGAGGTTAGGTTAGTGAGAAAGTGTGATAAAGAGAGAGAGAGCAGTTAGATAGAGACAGGAGGAGAGGATAGGTTAGTGAGAAAGTGTGATAAAGAGAGAGAGCAGTTAGAGAGAGACAGAAGGAGAGGTTAGTTTAGTGAGAAAGTGTGATAAAGAGAGAGCAGTTAGAGAGAGACAGAAGGAGAGGTTAGGTTAGTGAGAAAGTGTGATAAAGTGATAGAGCAGTTAGATAGAGACAGAAGGAGAGGTTAGGTTAGTGAGAAAGTGTGATAAAGAGAGAGAGCAGTTAGAGAAACACAGGATGAGAGGTTAGGTTAGTGAGAAAGTGGGATAAAGAGAGAGAGAGCAGTTAGATAGAGACAGGAGGAGAAGTTTGATTAGTGAGAAAGTGTGATAAAGAGAGAGAGAGCAGTTAGAGAGAGACAGAAGGAGAGGTTAGGTTAGTGAGAAAGTGTGATAAAGAGAGAGAGAGCAGTTAGAGACAGAAGGAGAGGTTAGTTTAGTGAGAAAGTGTGATAAAGAGAGAGAGCAGTTAGATAGAGACAGAAGGAGAGGTTAGGTTAGTGAGAAAGTGTGATAAGAGAGATAGCAGTTAGAGAGAGACAGAAGGAAAGGTTAGGTTAGTGAGAAAGTGTGATAAAGAGAGAGAGCAGTTAGTTAGAGACAGAAGGAGAGGTTAGGTTAGTGAGAAAGTGTGATAAAGAGAGAGAGCAGTTAGAGAGAGACAGAAGGAAAGGTTAGGTTAGGTTAGTGAGAAAGTGTGATAAGGAGAGAGAGCAGTTAGAGAGAGGCAGAAGGAGAGGTTAGGTTAGTGAGAAAGTGTGATAAGAGAGAGAGAGCAGTAAGAGAGAGACAGGATGAGAGGTTAGGTTAGTGAGAAAGTGTGATAAAGTGAGCGAGCAGTTAGAGACACAGGATGAGAGGTTAGGTTAGTGAGAAAGTGGGATAAAGAGAGGGAGAGCAGTTAGAGAGAGACAGGATGAGAGGTTAGGTTAGTGAGAAAGTGTGATAAAGAGAGCGGGCAGTTAGAGAGACAGGAGGAGAGGTTAGGTTAGTGAGAAAGTGTGATAAAGAGAGAGAGCAGTTAGAGAGAGACAGAAGGAGAGGTTAGTTTAGTGAGAAAGTGTGATAAAGAGAGAGCGCAGTTAGAGAGAGACAGAAGGAGAGGAAAGATTAGTGTGAAAGTGTGATAAAGAGAGAGAGCAGTTAGAGAGAGACAGAAGGAGAGGTTTGGTTAGTGAGAAAGTGTGATAAGAGAGAGCTAGCAGTTAATGAGAGACATAAGGAAAGGTTAGGTTAGGTAAGTGAGAAAGTGTGATAAAGAGAGAGAGCAGTTAGAGAGAGACAGAAGGAGAGGTTAGGTTAGTGAGAAAGTGTGATAAAGAGCGCTAGCAGTTAGAGAGAGACATAAGGAGAGGTTAGGTTAGTGAGAAAGTGTGATAAAGAGAGAGAGCAGTTAGAGAGAGGCAGAAGGAGAGGTTAGGTTAGTGAGAAAGTGTGATAAAGAGAGAGAGAGCAGTTAGAGAGAGACAGGTGGAGAGGTTAGGTTAGTGAGAAAGTGTGATAAAAGAGAGTGAGAGCAGTTAGAGAGAGACAGGATGAGAGGTTAGGTTAGTGAGAAAGTGTGATAAAGAGAGAGAGCAGTTAGAGAGAGACAGGATGAGAGGTTAGGTTAGTGAGAAAGTGTGATAAAGTGAGCGAGCAGTTAGAGAGACAGGAGGAGAGGTTAGGTTAGTGAGAAAGTGTGATAAAGGGAGAGAGAGAGCAGTTAGAGAGAGACAGAAGGAGAGGTTAGGTTAGTGAGAAAGTGTGATAAAGAGAGAGAGAGCAGTTAGAGAGAGACAGAAGGAGAGGTTAGTTTAGTGAGAAAGTGTGATAAAGAGAGAGAGCAGTTAGATAGAGACAGAAGGAGAGGTTAGGTTAGTGAGAAAGTGTGATAAAGAGAGAGAGCAGTTAGAGAGAGACAGAAGGAGAGGTTAGTTTAGTGAGAAAGTGTGATAAAGAGAGAGAGCAGTTAGATAGAGACAGAAGGAGAGGTTAGGTTAGTGAGAAAGTGTGATTAGAGAGAGAGCAGTTAGAGAGAGACAGAAGGAGAGGTTAGGTTAGTGAGAAAGTGTGATAAAGAGAGAGAGAGCAGTTAGAGAGAGACAGAAGAAGAGGTTAGGTTAGTGAGAAAGTGTGATAAAAAGAGAGAGCAGTTAGATAGAGACAGAAGGAGAGGTTAGGTTAGTGAGAAAGTGTGATAAAGAGAGAGAGCAGTTAGAGAGAGAGACAGAAAGAGAGGTTAGGTTAGGTTAGTGAGAAAGTGTGATACAGAGAGAGAGCAGTTAGAGAGAGGCAGAAGGCGAGGTTAGGTTAGTGAGAAAGTGTGATAAAGAGAGAGAGAGCAGTTAGAGAGAGACAGAAGGAGAGGTTAGGTTAGTGAGAAAGTGGGATAAAGAAAGAGAGAGCAGTTAGAGAGAGACAGGGTGAGAGGTTAGGTTAGTGAGAAAGTGTGATAAAGAGAGAGAGCCGTTAGAGAGAGACAGAAGGAGAGGTTAGTTTACTGAGAAAGTGTGATAAAGAGAGAGAGAGCAGTTAGATAGAGACAGAATGAGAGGTTAGGTTAGTGAGAAAGTGTGATAAAGAGAGAGAGAGCAGTTAGATAGAGACAGGAGGAGAGGATAGGTTAGTGAGAAAGTGTGATAAAGAGAGAGAGCAGTTAGAGAGAGACAGAAGGAGAGGTTAGTTTAGTGAGAAAGTGTGATAAAGAGAGAGCAGTTAGAGAGAGACAGAAGGAGAGGTTAGGTTAGTGAGAAAGTGTGATAGAGAGAGAGAGCAGTTAGAGACAGAATGAGAGGTTAGGTTAGTGAGAAAGTGTGATAAAGAGAGAGAGCAGTTAGAGAAACACAGGATGAGAGGTTAGGTTAGTGAGAAAGTGGGATAAAGAGAGAGAGAGCAGTTAGATAGAGACAGGAGGAGAGGTTTGATTAGTGAGAAAGTGTGATAAAGAGAGAGAGAGCAGTTAGAGAGAGACAGAAGGAGAGGTTAGGTTAGTGAGAAAGTGTGATAAAGAGAGAGAGAGCAGTTAGAGAGAGACAGAAGTAGAGGTTAGGTTAGTGATAAAGTGTGATAAAGAGAGAGAGCAGTTAGATAGAGACAGAAGGAGAGGTTAGGTTAGTGAGAAAGTGTGATAAGAGAGATAGCAGTTAGAGAGAGACAGAAGGAAAGGTTAGGTTAGTGAGAAAGTGTGATAAAGAGAGAGAGCAGTTAGTTAGAGACAGAAGGAGAGGTTAGGTTAGTGAGAAAGTGTGATAAAGAGAGAGAGCAGTTAGAGAGAGACAGAAGGAAAGGTTAGGTTAGGTTAGTGAGAAAGTGTGATAAGGAGAGAGAGCAGTTAGAGAGAGGCAGAAGGAGAGGTTAGGTTAGTGAGAAAGTGTGATAAGAGAGAGAGCAGAGAGAGGCAGAAGGCGAGGTTAGGTTAGTGAGAAAGTGTGATAAAGAGAGAGAGAGCAGTTAGAGAGAGACAGAAGGAGAGGTTAGGTTAGTGAGAAAGTGTGATAAAGAGAGAGAGAGCAGTTAGAGAGAGACAGGATGAGAGGTTAGGTTAGTGAGAAAGTGTGATAAAGTGAGCGAGCAGTTAGAGACACAGGATGAGAGGTTAGGTTAGTGAGAAAGTGGGATAAAGAGAGGGAGAGCAGTTAGAGAGAGACAGGAGGAGAGGTTAGGTTAGTGAGAAAGTGTGATAGAGAGAGAGCAGTTAGAGAGAGACAGAAGGAGAGGTTAGTTTAGTGAGAAAGTGTGATAAAGAGAGAGAGCAGTTAGATAGAGACAGAAGGAGAGGTTAGGTTAGTGAGAAAGTGTGATAAAGAGAGAGAGCAGTTAGTTAGAGACAGAAGGAGAGGTTAGGTTAGTGAGAAAGTGTGATAAAGAGAGAGAGCAGTTAGAGAGAGACAGAAGGAAAGGTTAGGTTAGGTTAGTGAGAAAGTGTGATAAAGAGAGAGCTAGCAGTTAGATAGAGACAGAAGGAGAGGTTAGGTTAGTGAGAAAGTGTGATAAGAGAGATAGCAGTTAGAGAGAGACAGAAGGAAAGGTTAGGTTAGTGAGAAAGTGTGATAAAGAGAGAGAGCAGTTAGTTAGAGACAGAAGGAGAGGTTAGGTTAGGTTAGTGAGAAAGTGTGATAAAGAGAGAGAGCAGTTAGAGAGAGACAGAAGGAAAGGTTAGGTTAGGTTAGTGAGAAAGTGTGATAAAGAGAGAGAGCAGTTAGAGAGAGGCAGAAGGAGAGGTTAGGTTAGTGAGAAAGTGTGATAAAGAGAGAGAGAGCAGTTAGATAGAGACAGAAGGAGAGGTTAGGTTAGTGAGAAAGTGTGATAAGAGAGAGAGCAGTTAGAGAGAGACAGAAGGAGAGGTTAGGTTAGTGAGAAAGTGTGATAAAGAGAGAGAGAGCAGTTAGAGAGAGACAGAAAAAGAGGTTAGGTTAGTGAGAAAGTGTGATAAAAAGAGAGAGCAGTTAGATAGAGACAGAAGGAGAGGTTAGGTTAGTGAGAAAGTGTGATAAAGAGAGAGAGCAGTTAGAGAGAGACAGAAAGAGAGGTTAGGTTAGGTTAGTGAGAAAGTGTGATACAGAGAGAGAGCAGTTAGAGAGAGGCAGAAGGCGAGGTTAGGTTAGTGAGAAAGTGTGATAAAGAGAGAGAGAGCAGTTAGAGAGAGACAGAAGGAGAGGTTAGGTTAGTGAGAAAGTGTGATAAAGAGAGAGAGAGCAGTTAGAGAGAGACAGGATGAGAGGTTAGGTTAGTGAGAAAGTGGGATAAAGAGAGAGCAGTTAGAAAGACAGGAGGAGAGGTTAGGTTAGTGGGAAAGTGTGATAAAGAGAGAGAGAGCAGTTAGATAGAGACAGAATGAGAGGTTAGGTTAGTGAGAAAGTGTGATAAAGAGAGAGAGAGCAGTTAGATAGAGACAGGAGGAGAGGATAGGTTAGTGAGAAAGTGTGATAAAGAGAGAGAGCAGTTAGAGAGAGACAGAAGGAGAGGTTAGTTTAGTGAGAAAGTGTGATAAAGAGAGAGCAGTTAGAGAGAGACAGAAGGAGAGGTTAGGTTAGTGAGAAAGTGTGATAAAGTGATAGAGCAGTTAGATAGAGACAGAAGGAGAGGTTAGGTTAGGTTAGTGAGAAAGTATGATAAAGAGAGAGAGACCAGTTAGAGACAGAATGAGAGGTTAGGTTAGTGAGAAAGTGTGATAAAGAGAGAGAGCAGTTAGAGAAACACAGGATGAGAGGTTAGGTTAGTGAGAAAGTGGGATAAAGAGAGAGAGAGCAGTTAGATAGAGACAGGAGGAGAGGTTAGGTTAGTGAGAAAGTGTGATAAAGAGAGAGAGAGCAGTTAGAGAGAGACAGAAGGAGAGGTTAGGTTAGTGAGAAAGTGTGATAAAGAGAGAGAGAGCAGTTAGAGAGAGACAGAAGGAGAGGTTAGGTTAGTGATAAAGTGTGATAAAGAGAGAGATAGCAGTTAGAGAGAGACAGAAGGAAAGGTTAGGTTAGTGAGAAAGTGTGATAAAGAGAGAGAGCAGTTAGTTAGAGACAGAAGGAGAGGTTAGGTTAGTGAGAAAGTGTGATAAAGAGACAGAGAGCAGTTAGAGAGAGACAGAAAGAGAGGTTAGGTTAGGTTAGTGAGAAAGTGTGATACAGAGAGAGAGCAGTTAGAGAGAGGCAGAAGGCGAGGTTAGGTTAGTGAGAAAGTGTGATAAAGAGAGAGAGAGAGCAGTTAGAGAGAGACAGGAGGAGAGGTTAGGTTAGTGAGAAAGTGTGATAAAGAGAGAGAGCAGTTAGAGAGAGACAGAAGGAGAGGTTAGGTTAGTGAGAAAGTGGGATAAAGAAAGAGAGAGCAGTTAGAGAGAGACAGGATGAGAGGTTAGGTTAGTGAGAAAGTGTGATAAAGAGAGAGACAGCAGTTAGAGAGAGACAGAAGGAGAGGTTAGGTTAGTGAGAAAGTGTGATAAAGAGAGAGAGAGCAGTTAGAGAGGGACAGAAGGAGAGGTTAGGTTAGTGAGAAAGTGTGATAAAGAGAGAGAGAGCAGTTAGAGAGAGACAGAAGGAGAGGTTAGGTTAGTGAGAAAATGTGATAAAGAGAGAGAGCAGTTAGAGAGAGACAGAAGGAAAGGTTAGGTTAGGTTAGTGAGAAAGTGTGATAAAGAGAGAGAGCAGTTAGAGGCAGAAGGAGAGGTTAGGTTAGTGAGAAAGTGTGATAAAGAGAGAGAGAGCAGTTAGAGAGAGACAGAAAGAGAGGTTAGGTTAGGTTAGTGAGAAAGTGTGATACAGAGAGAGAGCAGTTAGAGAGAGGCAGAAGGAGAGGTTAGGTTAGTGAGAAAGTGTGATAAGAGAGAGAGCAGATAGAGAGAGACAGAAGGAGATGTTAGGTTAGTGAGAAAGTGTGATAAAGAGAGAGAGAGCAGTTAGAGAGAGACAGAAGGAGAGGTTAGTTTAGTGAGAAAGTGTAATAAAGAGATCGAGCAGTTAGAGAGAGACAGAAGGAGAGGTTAGGTTAGTGAGAAAGTGTGATAAAGAGAGCAGTTAAATAGAGACAGAAGGAGAGGTTAGGTTAGTGAGAAAGTGTGATAAAAAGAGAGAGCAGTTAGATAGAGACAGAAGGAGAGGTTAGGTTAGTGAGAAAGTGTGATAAAAAGAGAGAGCAGTTAGATAGAGACAGAAGGAGAGGTTAGGTTAGTTAGAAAGTGTGATAGGAGAGATAGGAGTTAGAGAGAGACAGAAGGAGAGGTTAGGTTAGTGAGAAAGTGTGATAAAGAGAGAGAGCAGTTAGAGAGAGACAGAAGGAGAGGTTAGATTAGGTTAGTGAGAAAGTGTGATAAAGAGAGAGAGAGAGCAGTTAGAGAGAGACAGGAGGAGAGGTTAGGTTAGTGAGAAAGTGTGATAAAGAGAGAGAGAGCAGTTAGAGAGAGACAGAAGAAGAGGTTAGGTTAGTTAGAAAGTGTGATAAGAGAGATAGGAGTTAGAGAGAGACAGAAGGAGAGGTTAGGTTAGTGAGAAAGTGTGATACAGAGAGAGAGCAGTTAGAGAGAGGCAGAAGGCGAGGTTAGGTTAGTGAGAAAGTGTGATAAAGAGAGAGAGAGAGCAGTTAGAGAGACACAGGAGGAGAGGTTAGGTTAGTGAGAAAGTGGGATAAAGAAAGAGAGAGCAGTTAGAGAGAGACAGGATGAGAGGTTAGGTTAGTGAGAAAGTGTGATAAAGAGAGAGACAGCAGTTAGAGAGAGACAGAAGGAGAGGTTAGGTTAGTGAGAAAGTGTGATAAAGAGAGAGAGCAGTTAGAGAGGGACAGAAGGAGAGGTTAGGTTAGTGAGAAAGTGTGATAAAGAGAGAGAGCAGTTAGAGAGAGACAGAAGGAGAGGTTAGTTTACTGAGAAAGTGTGATAAAGAGAGAGAGAGCAGTTAGAGAGAAACAGAAGGAGAGGTTAGGTTAGTGAGAAAGTGTGATAAAGAGAGAGAGAGCAGTTAGAGAGAGACAGGATGAGAGGTTAGGTTAGTGAGAAAGTGGGATAAAGAGAGAGCAGTTAGAGAGACAGGAGGAGAGGTTAGGTTAGTGAGAAAGTGTGATAAAGAGAGAGAGCAGTTAGATAGAGACAGAAGGAGAGGTTAGGTTAGTGAGAAAGTGTGATAAAGAGAGAGAGCAGTTAGAGAGAGACAGAAGGAGAGGTTAGGTTAGTGAGAAAGTGGGATAAAGAAAGAGAGAGCAGTTAGAGAGAGACAGGATGAGAGGTTAGGTTAGTGAGAAAGTGTGATAAAGAGAGAGACAGCAGTTAGAGAGAGACAGAAGGAGAGGTTAGGTTAGTGAGAAAGTGTGATAAAGAGAGAGAGCAGTTAGAGAGGGACAGAAGGAGAGGTTAGGTTAGTGAGAAAGTGTGATAAAGAGAGAGAGCAGTTAGAGAGAGACAGAAGGAGAGGTTAGTTTACTGAGAAAGTGTGATAAAGAGAGAGAGAGCAGTTAGAGAGAAACAGAAGGAGAGGTTAGGTTAGTGAGAAAGTGTGATAAAGAGAGAGAGAGCAGTTAGAGAGAGACAGGATGAGAGGTTAGGTTAATGAGAAAGTGGGATAAAGAGAGAGCAGTTAGAGAGACAGGAGGAGAGGTTAGGTTAGTGAGAAAGTGTGATAAAGAGAGAGAGCAGTTAGATAGAGACAGAAGGAGAGGTTAGGTTAGTGAGAAAGTGTGATAAAGAGAGAGAGCAGTTAGAGAGAGACAGAAGGAGAGGTTAGATTAGGTTAGTGAGAAAGTGTGATAAAGAGAGAGAGCAGTTAGAGAGAGGCAGAAGGTGAGGTTAGGTTAGTGAGAAAGTGTGATAAAGAGAGAGAGGGCAGTTAGAGAGAGACAGGAGGAGAGGTTAGGTTAGTGAGAAAGTGTGATAAAGAGAGAGAGCAGTTAGAGAGAGACAGAAGGAGAGGTTAGGTTAGTGAGAAAGTGGGATAAAGAGAGAGAGAGCAGTTAGAGAGAGACAGGATGAGAGGTTAGGTTAGTGAGAAAGTGTGATAAAGAGAGAGAGCAGTTAGAGAGAGACATAAGGAGAGGTTAGTTTACTGAGAAAGTGTGATAAAGAGAGAGAGCAGTTAGAGAGATACAGAAGGAGAGTTTAGGTTAGTTAGAAAGTGTGATAAAGAGAGATAGCAGTTAGAGAGAGACAGAAGGAGAGGTTAGGTTAGTGAGAAAGTGTGTGAAGGAGAGATATCAGTTAGAGAGATACAGAAGGAGAGGTTAGGTTAGTGAGAAAGTGTGATAAAGAGAGAGAGAGCAGTTAGATAGAGACAGGAGGAGAGGATAGGTTAGTGAGAAAGTGTGATAAAGAGAGAGCAGTTAGAGAGAGACAGAAGGAGAGGTTAGGTTAGTGAGAAAGTGTGATAAAGAGAGATAGCAGTTAGAGAGATAGAGAAGGAGAGGTTATGTTAGTTAGAAAGTGTGATAAAGAGAGAGAGAGCAGTTAGATAGAGACAGAAGGAGAGGTTAGGTTAGGTTAGTGAGAAAGTGTGATAAAGAGAGAGAGCAGTTAGATAGAGACAGAAGGAGAGGTTAGGTTAGTGAGAAAGTGTGACAATGAGAGAGAGCAGTTAGAGAGAGACAGAAGGAGAGGTTAGGTTAGTTAGAAAGTGTGATAAAGAGAGAGAGCAGTTAGAGAGATACAGAAGGAGAGGTTAGGTTAGTTAGAAAGTGTGATAAAGAGAGATAGCAGTTAGAGAGAGACAGAAGGAGAGGTTAGGTTAGTGAGAAAGTGTGATAAGGAGAGATATCAGTTAGAGAGATACAGAAGGAGAGGTTAGGTTAGTGAGAAAGTGTGATAAAGAGTGAGAGCAGTTAGAGAGAGACAGAAGGAGAGGTTAGGTTAGTGAGAAAGTGTGATAAAGAGAGGGAGAACAGTTAGAGAGAGACAGAAGGAGAGGAAAGATTAGTGTGAAAGTGTGATAAAGAGAGAGAGCAGTTAGAGAGAGACAGAAGGAGAGGTTTGGTTAGTGAGAAAGTGTGATAAGAGAGAGCTAGCAGTTAGAGAGAGACATAAGGAAAGGTTAGGTTAGGTAAGTGAGAAAGTGTGATAAAGAGAGAGAGCAGTTAGAGAGAGACAGAAGGAGAGGTTAGGTTAGTGAGAAAGTGTGATAGAGAGCTAGCAGTTAGAGAGAGACATAAGGAGAGGTTAGGTTAGGTTAGTGAGAAAGTGTGATAAAGAGAGAGAGCAGTTAGAGAGAGGCAGAAGGTGAGGTTAGGTTAGTGAGAAAGTGTGATAAAGAGAGAGAGAGCAGTTAGAGAGAGACAGGTGGAGAGGTTAGGTTAGTGAGAAAGTGTGATAAAGAGAGAGAGCAGTTAGATAGAGACAGAAGGAGAGGTTAGGTTAGTGAGAAAGTGTGATAAAGAGAGAGAGAGCAGTTAGAGAGAGACAGAAGGAGAGGTTAGGTTAGTGAGAAAGTGTGATAAAGAGAGAGAGAGCAGTTAGAGAGAGACAGAAGGAGAGGTTAGGTTAGTGATAAAGTGTGATAAAGAGAGAGAGAGCAGTTAGATAGAGACAGAAGGAGAGGTTAGGTTAGTGAGAAAGTGTGATAAGAGAGAGAGCAGTTAGAGAGAGACAGAAGGAGAGGTTAGGTTAGTGAGAAAGTGTGATAAAGAGAGAGAGCAGTTAGAGAGAGACAGAAGGAGAGGTTCGTTTAGTGAGAAAGTGTGATAAAGAGAGAGAGCAGTTAGATAGAGACAGAAGGAGAGGTTAGGTTAGTGAGAAAGTGTGATAAGAGAGAGAGCAGTTAGATAGAGACAGAAGGTTAGGTTAGTGAGAAAGTGTGATAAGAGAGATAGCAGTTAGAGAGAGACAGAAGGAAAGGTTAGGTTAGTGAGAAAGTGTGATAAAGAGAGAGAGAGCAGTTAGAGAGAGACAGAAGAAGAAGTTAGGTTAGTGAGAAAGTGTGATAAAGAGAGAGAGCAGTTAGTTAGAGACAGAAGGAGAGGTTAGGTTAGTGAGAAAGTGTGATAAAGAGAGAGAGCAGTTAGAGAGAGACAGAAGGAGAGGTTAGGTTAGGTTAGTGAGAAAGTGTGATAAAGAGAGAGAGCAGTTAGAGAGAGGCAGAAGGAGAGGTTAGGTTAGTGAGAAAGTGTGATGAAGAGAGAGAGAGCAGTTAGAGAGAGAGACAGGATGAGAGGTTAGGTTAGTGAGAAAGTGTGATAAAGAGAGAGAGCAGTTAGATAGAGACAGAAGGAGAGGTTAGGTTAGTGAGAAAGTGTGATTAGAGAGAGAGAAGTTAGAGAGAGGCAGAAGGCGAGGTTAGGTTAGTGAGAAAGTGTGATAAAGAGAGAGAGGGCAGTTAGAGAGAGACAGAAGGAGAGGTTAGTTTAGTGAGAAAGTGTGATAAAGAGAGAGCAGTTAGAGAGAGACAGAAGGAGAGGTTAGGTTAGTGAGAAAGTGTGATAAAGAGAGATAGCAGTTAGAGAGATAGAGAAGGAGAGGTTAGGTTAGTTAGAAAGTGTGATAAAGAGAGATAGCAGTTAGAGAGAGATAGAAGGAGAGGTTAGGTTAGTGAGAATGTGTGATAAAGAGAAAGAGCAGTTAGAGAGAGACAGAAGGAGAGGTTAGGTTAGTGAGAAAGTGTGATAAAGAGATAGAGCAGTTAGATAGAGACAGAAGGAGAGGTTAGGTTAGTGAGAAAGTGTGATAGAGGGAGAGAGCAGTTAGAGACAGAGGGAGAGAGCAGTTAGAGACAGAAGGAGAGGTTAGGTTAGTGAGAAAGTATGATAAAGAGAGAGAGAGCAGTTAGAGACAGAATGAGAGGTTAGGTTAGTGAGAAAGTGTGATAAAGAGAGAGAGCAGTTAGAGAGAGACAGAAGGAGAGGTTAGGTTAGTGAGAAAGTGTGATAAAGCGAGAGAGCAGTTAGAGAGAGACAGAAGGAGAGGTTATGTTAGTGAGAAAGTGTGATAAAGAGAGAGAGCAGTTAGATAGAGACAGAAGGAGAGGTTAGGTTAGTGAGAAAGTGTGATAAAGAGAGAGAGCAGTTAGATAGAGACAGAAGGAGAGGTTAGGTTAGTGAGAAAGTGTGATAAGAGAGAGAGCAGTTAGAGAGAAACAGAAGGAGAGGTTAGGTTAGTGAGAAAGTGTGATAAAGAGAGAGAGCAGTTAGATAGAGACAGAAGGAGAGGTTAGGTTAGTGAGAAAGTGTGATAATGATAGAGAGCAGTTAGAGAGAGACAGAAGGAGAGGTTAGGTTAGTGAGAAAGTGGGATAAAGAGAGAGAACAGTTAGAGAGAGACAGAAGGAGAGGAAAGATTAGTGTGAAAGTGTGATAAAGAGAGAGAGCAGTTAGAGAGAGACAGAAGGAGAGGTTTGGTTAGTGAGAAAGTGTGATAAGAGAGAGCTAGCAGTTAGAGAGAGACAAGGAAAGGTTAGGTTAGGTAAGTGAGAAAGTGTGATAAAGAGAGAGAGCAGTTAGAGAGAGACAGAAGGAGAGGTTAGGTTAGTGAGAAAGTGTGATAGAGAGCTAGCAGTTAGAGAGAGACATAAGGAGAGGTTAGGTTAGGTTAGTGAGAAAGTGTGATAAAGAGAGAGAGCAGTTAGAGAGAGGCAGAAGGTGAGGCTAGGTTAGTGAGAAAGTGTGATAAAGAGAGAGAGAGCAGTTAGAGAGAGACAGGTGGAGAGGTTAGGTTAGTGAGAAAGTGTGATAAAGAGAGAGAGCAGTTAGATAGAGACAGAAGGAGAGGTTAGGTTAGTGAGAAAGTGTGATAAAGAGAGAGAGCAGTTAGAGAGAGACAGAATGAGAGGTTAGGTTAGTGAGAAAGTGTGATAAAGAGAGAGAGAGCAGTTAGAGAGAGACAGAAGGAGAGGTTAGGTTAGTGATAAAGTGTGATAAAGAGAGAGAGAGCAGTTAGAGAGAGACAGAAGGAGAGGTTAGGTTAGTGAGAAAGTGTGATAAAGAGAGAGAGCAGTTAGATAGAGACAGAAGGAGAGGTTAGGTTAGTGAGAAAGTGTGATAAGAGAGAGAGCAGTTAGAGAGAGACAGAAGGAGAGGTTAGGTTAGTGAGAAAGTGTGATAAAGAGAGAGAGCAGTTAGAGAGAGACAGAAGGAGAGGTTCGTTTAGTGAGAAAGTGTGATAAAGAGAGAGAGCAGTTAGATAGAGACAGAAGGAGAGGTTAGGTTAGTGAGAAAGTGTGATAAGAGAGAGAGCAGTTAGATAGAGACAGAAGGTTAGGTTAGTGAGAAAGTGTGATAAGAGAGAGAGCAGTTAGAGAGAGACAGAAGAAGAAGTTAGGTTAGTGAGAAAGTGTGATAAAGAGAGAGAGCAGTTAGAGAGAGGCAGAAGGAGAGGTTAGGTTAGTGAGAAAGTGTGATGAAGAGAGAGAGAGCAGTTAGAGAGAGACAGGATGAGAGGTTAGGTTAGTGAGAAAGTGTGATAAAGAGAGAGAGCAGTTAGATAGAGACAGAAGGAGAGGTTAGGTTAGTGAGAAAGTGTGATTAGAGAGAGAGAAGTTAGAGAGAGGCAGAAGGCGAGGTTAGGTTAGTGAGAAAGTGTGATAAAGAGAGAGAGGGCAGTTAGAGAGAGACAGAAGGAGAGGTTAGTTTAGTGAGAAAGTGTGATAAAGAGAGAGCAGTTAGAGAGAGACAGAAGGAGAGGTTAGGTTAGTGAGAAAGTGTGATAAAGAGAGATAGCAGTTAGAGAGATAGAGAAGGAGAGGTTAGGTTAGTTAGAAAGTGTGATAAAGAGAGATAGCAGTTAGAGAGAGATAGAAGGAGAGGTTTGGTTAGTGAGAATGTGTGATAAAGAGAAAGAGCAGTTAGAGAGAGACAGAAGGAGAGGTTAGGTTAGTGAGAAAGTGTGATAAAGAGAGAGAGCAGTTAGAGACAGAAGGAGAGGTTAGGTTAGTGAGAAAGTGTGATAAAGAGAGAGAGCAGTTAGAGAGAGACAGAAGGAGAGGTTAGGTTAGTGAGAAAGTGTGATAATGATAGAGAGCAGTTAGAGAGAGACAGAAGGAGAGGTTAGGTTAGTGAGAAAGTGGGATAAAGAGAGAGAACAGTTAGATAGAGACAGAAGGAGAGGTTAGGTTAGTGAGAAAGTGTGATAAGAGAGAGAGCAGTTAGAGAGAAACAGAAGGAGAGGTTAGGTTAGTGAGAAAGTGTGATAAAGAGAGAGAGCAGTTAGATAGAGACAGAAGGAGAGGTTAGGTTAGTGAGAAAGTGTGATAATGATAGAGAGCAGTTAGAGAGAGACAGAAGGAGAGGTTAGGTTAGTGAGAAAGTGGGATAAAGAGAGAGAACAGTTAGAGAGAGACAGAAGGAGAGGAAAGATTAGTGTGAAAGTGTGATAAAGAGAGAGAGCAGTTGGAGAGAGACAGAAGGAGAGGTTTGGTTAGTGAGAAAGTGTGATAAGAGAGAGCTAGCAGTTAGAGAGAGACATAAGGAAAGGTTAGGTTAGGTAAGTGAGAAAGTGTGATAAAGAGAGAGAGCAGTTAGAGAGAGACAGAAGGAGAGATTAGGTTAGTGAGAAAGTGTGATAGAGAGCTAGCAGTTAGAGAGAGACATAGGGAGAGGTTAGGTTAGGTTAGTGAGAAAGTGTGATAAAGAGAGAGAGAGCAGTTAGAGAGAGACAGAAGGAGAGGTTAGGTTAGTGATAAAGTGTGATAAAGAGAGAGAGAGCAGTTAGAGAGAGACAGAAGGAGAGGTTAGGTTAGTGAGAAAGTGTGATAAAGAGAGAGAGCAGTTAGATAGAGACAGAAGGAGAGGTTAGGTTAGTGAGAAAGTGTGATAAGAGAGAGAGCAGTTAGAGAGAGACAGAAGGAGAGGTTAGGTTAGTATAAAGTGTGATAAAGAGAGAGAGCAGTTAGAGAGAGACAGAAGGAGAGGTTCGTTTAGTGAGAAAGTGTGATAAAGAGAGAGAGCAGTTAGATAGAGACAGAAGGAGAGGTTAGGTTAGTGAGAAAGTGTGATAAGAGAGAGAGCAGTTAGATAGAGACAGAAGGTTAGGTTAGTGAGAAAGTGTGATAAGAGAGATAGCAGTTAGAGAGAGACAGAAGGAAAGGTTAGGTTAGTGAGAAAGTGTGATAAAGAGAGAGAGAGCAGTTAGAGAGAGACAGAAGAAGAAGTTAGGTTAGTGAGAAAGTGTGATAAAGAGAGAGAGCAGTTAGTTAGAGACAGAAGGAGAGGTTAGGTTAGTGAGAAAGTGTGATAAAGAGAGAGAGCAGTTAGAGAGAGACAGAAGGAGAGGTTAGGTTAGGTTAGTGAGAAAGTGTGATAAAGAGAGAGAGCAGTTAGAGAGAGGCAGAAGGAGAGGTTAGGTTAGTGAGAAAGTGTGATGAAGAGAGAGAGAGCAGTTAGAGAGAGACAGGATGAGAGGTTAGGTTAGTGAGAAAGTGTGATAAAGAGAGAGAGCAGTTAGATAGAGACAGAAGGAGAGGTTAGGTTAGTGAGAAAGTGTGATTAGAGAGAGAGAAGTTAGAGAGAGGCAGAAGGCGAGGTTAGGTTAGTGAGAAAGTGTGATAAAGAGAGAGGGCAGTTAGAGAGAGACAGAAGGAGAGGTTAGTTTAGTGAGAAAGTGTGATAAAGAGAGAGCAGTTAGAGAGAGACAGAAGGAGAGGTTAGGTTAGTGAGAAAGTGTGATAAAGAGAGATAGCAGTTAGAGAGATAGAGAAGGAGAGGTTAGGTTAGTTAGAAAGTGTGATAAAGAGAGATAGCAGTTAGAGAGAGATAGAAGGAGAGGTTTGGTTAGTGAGAATGTGTGATAAAGAGAAAGAGCAGTTAGAGAGAGACAGAAGGAGAGGTTAGGTTAGTGAGAAAGTGTGATAAAGAGATAGAGCAGTTAGATAGAGACAGAAGGAGAGGTTAGGTTAGTGAGAAAGTGTGATAAAGAGAGAGAGAGCAGTTAGAGACAGAATGAGAGGTTAGGTTAGTGAGAAAGTATGATAAAGAGAGAGAGAGCAGTTAGAGACAGAATGAGAGGTTAGTTTAGTGAGAAAGTGTGATAAAGAGAGAGCAGTTAGATAGAGACAGAAGGAGAGGTTAGGTTAGTGAGAAAGTGTGATAAGAGAGAGAGCAGTTAGAGAGAGACAGAAGGAGAGGTTAGGTTAGTGAGAAAGTGTGATAAAGAGAGAGAGCAGTTAGAGAGAGACAGAAGGAGAGGTTCGTTTAGTGAGAAAGTGTGATAAAGAGAGAGAGCAGTTAGATAGAGACAGAAGGAGAGGTTAGGTTAGTGAGAAAGTGTGATAAGAGAGAGAGCAGTTAGATAGAGACAGAAGGTTAGGTTAGTGAGAAAGTGTGATAAGAGAGAGAGCAGTTAGAGAGAGACAGAAGAAGAAGTTAGGTTAGTGAGAAAGTGTGATAAAGAGAGAGAGCAGTTAGAGAGAGGCAGAAGGAGAGGTTAGGTTAGTGAGAAAGTGTGATGAAGAGAGAGAGAGCAGTTAGAGAGAGACAGGATGAGAGGTTAGGTTAGTGAGAAAGTGTGATAAAGAGAGAGAGCAGTTAGATAGAGACAGAAGGAGAGGTTAGGTTAGTGAGAAAGTGTGATTAGAGAGAGAGAAGTTAGAGAGAGGCAGAAGGCGAGGTTAGGTTAGTGAGAAAGTGTGATAAAGAGAGAGAGGGCAGTTAGAGAGAGACAGAAGGAGAGGTTAGTTTAGTGAGAAAGTGTGATAAAGAGAGAGCAGTTAGAGAGAGACAGAAGGAGAGGTTAGGTTAGTGAGAAAGTGTGATAAAGAGAGATAGCAGTTAGAGAGATAGAGAAGGAGAGGTTAGGTTAGTTAGAAAGTGTGATAAAGAGAGATAGCAGTTAGAGAGAGATAGAAGGAGAGGTTTGGTTAGTGAGAATGTGTGATAAAGAGAAAGAGCAGTTAGAGAGAGACAGAAGGAGAGGTTAGGTTAGTGAGAAAGTGTGATAAAGAGAGAGAGCAGTTAGAGACAGAAGGAGAGGTTAGGTTAGTGAGAAAGTGTGATAAAGAGAGAGAGCAGTTAGAGAGAGACAGAAGGAGAGGTTAGGTTAGTGAGAAAGTGTGATAATGATAGAGAGCAGTTAGAGAGAGACAGAAGGAGAGGTTAGGTTAGTGAGAAAGTGGGATAAAGAGAGAGAACAGTTAGATAGAGACAGAAGGAGAGGTTAGGTTAGTGAGAAAGTGTGATAAGAGAGAGAGCAGTTAGAGAGAAACAGAAGGAGAGGTTAGGTTAGTGAGAAAGTGTGATAAAGAGAGAGAGCAGTTAGATAGAGACAGAAGGAGAGGTTAGGTTAGTGAGAAAGTGTGATAATGATAGAGAGCAGTTAGAGAGAGACAGAAGGAGAGGTTAGGTTAGTGAGAAAGTGGGATAAAGAGAGAGAACAGTTAGAGAGAGACAGAAGGAGAGGAAAGATTAGTGTGAAAGTGTGATAAAGAGAGAGAGCAGTTGGAGAGAGACAGAAGGAGAGGTTTGGTTAGTGAGAAAGTGTGATAAGAGAGAGCTAGCAGTTAGAGAGAGACATAAGGAAAGGTTAGGTTAGGTAAGTGAGAAAGTGTGATAAAGAGAGAGAGCAGTTAGAGAGAGACAGAAGGAGAGATTAGGTTAGTGAGAAAGTGTGATAGAGAGCTAGCAGTTAGAGAGAGACATAGGGAGAGGTTAGGTTAGGTTAGTGAGAAAGTGTGATAAAGAGAGAGAGAGCAGTTAGAGAGAGACAGAAGGAGAGGTTAGGTTAGTGATAAAGTGTGATAAAGAGAGAGAGAGCAGTTAGAGAGAGACAGAAGGAGAGGTTAGGTTAGTGAGAAAGTGTGATAAAGAGAGAGAGCAGTTAGATAGAGACAGAAGGAGAGGTTAGGTTAGTGAGAAAGTGTGATAAGAGAGAGAGCAGTTAGAGAGAGACAGAAGGAGAGGTTAGGTTAGTATAAAGTGTGATAAAGAGAGAGAGCAGTTAGAGAGAGACAGAAGGAGAGGTTCGTTTAGTGAGAAAGTGTGATAAAGAGAGAGAGCAGTTAGATAGAGACAGAAGGAGAGGTTAGGTTAGTGAGAAAGTGTGATAAGAGAGAGAGCAGTTAGATAGAGACAGAAGGTTAGGTTAGTGAGAAAGTGTGATAAGAGAGATAGCAGTTAGAGAGAGACAGAAGGAAAGGTTAGGTTAGTGAGAAAGTGTGATAAAGAGAGAGAGAGCAGTTAGAGAGAGACAGAAGAAGAAGTTAGGTTAGTGAGAAAGTGTGATAAAGAGAGAGAGCAGTTAGTTAGAGACAGAAGGAGAGGTTAGGTTAGTGAGAAAGTGTGATAAAGAGAGAGAGCAGTTAGAGAGAGACAGAAGGAGAGGTTAGGTTAGGTTAGTGAGAAAGTGTGATAAAGAGAGAGAGCAGTTAGAGAGAGGCAGAAGGAGAGGTTAGGTTAGTGAGAAAGTGTGATGAAGAGAGAGAGAGCAGTTAGAGAGAGACAGGATGAGAGGTTAGGTTAGTGAGAAAGTGTGATAAAGAGAGAGAGCAGTTAGATAGAGACAGAAGGAGAGGTTAGGTTAGTGAGAAAGTGTGATTAGAGAGAGAGAAGTTAGAGAGAGGCAGAAGGCGAGGTTAGGTTAGTGAGAAAGTGTGATAAAGAGAGAGGGCAGTTAGAGAGAGACAGAAGGAGAGGTTAGTTTAGTGAGAAAGTGTGATAAAGAGAGAGCAGTTAGAGAGAGACAGAAGGAGAGGTTAGGTTAGTGAGAAAGTGTGATAAAGAGAGATAGCAGTTAGAGAGATAGAGAAGGAGAGGTTAGGTTAGTTAGAAAGTGTGATAAAGAGAGATAGCAGTTAGAGAGAGATAGAAGGAGAGGTTTGGTTAGTGAGAATGTGTGATAAAGAGAAAGAGCAGTTAGAGAGAGACAGAAGGAGAGGTTAGGTTAGTGAGAAAGTGTGATAAAGAGATAGAGCAGTTAGATAGAGACAGAAGGAGAGGTTAGGTTAGTGAGAAAGTGTGATAAAGAGAGAGAGAGCAGTTAGAGACAGAATGAGAGGTTAGGTTAGTGAGAAAGTATGATAAAGAGAGAGAGAGCAGTTAGAGACAGAATGAGAGGTTAGGTTAGTGAGAAAGTGTGATAAAGAGAGAGAGAGCAGTTAGAGACAGAGGGAGAGAGCAGTTAGAGACAGAAGGAGAGGTTAGGTTAGTGAGAAAGTATGATAAAGAGAGAGAGAGCAGTTAGAGACAGAATGAGAGGTTAGGTTAGTGAGAAAGTGTGATAAAGAGAGAGAGCAGTTAGAGAGAGACAGAAGGAGAGGTTAGGTTAGTGAGAAAGTGTGATAAAGCGAGAGAGCAGTTAGAGAGAGACAGAAGGAGAGGTTATGTTAGTGAGAAAGTGTGATAAAGAGAGAGAGCAGTTAGATAGAGACAGAAGGAGAGGTTAGGTTAGTGAGAAAGTGTGATAAAGAGAGAGAGCAGTTAGATAGAGACAGAAGGAGAGGTTAGGTTAGTGAGAAAGTGTGATAAGAGAGAGAGCAGTTAGAGAGAAACAGAAGGAGAGGTTAGGTTAGTGAGAAAGTGTGATAAAGAGAGAGAGCAGTTAGATAGAGACAGAAGGAGAGGTTAGGTTAGTGAGAAAGTGTGATAATGATAGAGAGCAGTTAGAGAGAGACAGAAGGAGAGGTTAGGTTAGTGAGAAAGTGGGATAAAGAGAGAGAGAGCAGTTAGAGAGAGACAGGATGAGAGGTTAGGTTAGTGAGAAAGTGTGATAGAGAGAGAGAGCAGTTAGAGAGAGACAGGATGAGAGGTTAGGTTAGTGAGAAAGTGTGATAAAGAGAGCGAGCAGTTAGAGAGACAGGATGAGAGGTTAGGTTAGTGAGAAAGTGTGATAAAGAGAGAGAGAGCAGTTAGAGAGAGACAGAAGGAGAGGTTAGGTTAGTGAGAAAGTGTGATAAAGAGAGAGAGAGCAGGTAGTGAGAGACAGAAGGAGAGGTTAGGTTAGTGAGAAACTGTGATAAAGAGAGAGAGCAGTTAGAGAGACAGAAGGAGAGGTTAGGTTAGTGAGAAAGTTTGATAAAGAGAGAGAGAGCAGTTAGAGAGAGACAGAAGGAGAGGTTAGGTTAGTGAGAACGTGTGATAAAGAGAGAGAGCAGTTAGAGAGAGACAGAAGGAGAGGTTAGGTTAGTGAGAAAGTGTGATAAGAGAGAGAGCAGTTAGAGAGAGACAGAAGGAGAGGTTAGGTTAGGTTAGTGAGAAAGTGTGATAAAGAGTGAGAGCAGTTAGAGAGAGACAGAAGGATAGGTTAGGTTAGTGAGAAAGTGTGATAAAGAGAGAGAGAGCAGTTAGAGAGACACATGATGAGAGGTTAGGTTAGTGAGAAAGTGTGATAGAGAGAGAGAGCAGTTAGAGAAAGACAGGATGAGAGGTTAGGTTAGTGAGAAAGTGTGATAAAGAGAGCAAGCAGTTAGAGAGAGACAGGAGGAGAGGTTAGGTTAGTGAGAAAGTGTGATAAAGAGAGAGAGACCAGTTAGAGAGAGACAGAAGGAGAGGTTAGGTTAGTGAGAAACTGTGATAAAGAGAGAGAGCAGTTAGAGAGACAGAAGGAGAGGTTAGGTTAGTGAGAAAGTTTGATAAAGAGAGAGAGAGAGAGCAGTTAGAGAGAGACAGAAGGAGAGGTTAGGTTAGTGAGAACGTGTGATAAAGAGAGAGAGCAGTTAGAGAGAGACAGAAGGAGAGGTTAGGTTAGTGAGAAAGTGTGATAAGAGAGAGAGCAGTTAGAGAGAGACAGAAGGAGAGGTTAGGTTAGTGAGAAAGTGTGATAAAGAGAGAGAGCAGTTAGAGAGAGACAGAAGGATAGGTTAGGTTAGTGAGAAAGTGTGATAAAGAGAGAGAGAGCAGTTAGAGAGACACATGATGAGAGGTTAGGTTAGTGAGAAAGTGTGATAGAGAGCGAGAGCAGTTAGAGAAAGACAGGATGAGAGGTTAGGTTAGTGAGAAAGTGTGATAAAGAAAGCAAGCAGTTAGAGAGAGACAGGAGGAGAGGTTAGGTTAGTGAGAAAGTGTGATAAAGAGAGAGAGACCAGTTAGAGAGAGACAGAAGGAGAGGTTAGGTTAGTGAGAAACTGTGATAAAGAGAGAGAGCAGTTAGAGAGACAGAAGGAGAGGTTAGGTTAGTGAGAAAGTTTGATAAAGAGAGAGAGAGCAGTTAGAGAGAGACAGAAGGAGAGGTTAGGTTAGTGAGAACGTGTGATAAGAGAGAGAGCAGTTAGAGAGAGACAGAAGGAGAGGTTAGGTTAGTGAGAAAGTGTGATAAAGAGAGAGAGCAGTTAGAGAGAGACAGAAGGAGAGGTTCGTTTAGTGAGAAAGTGTGATAAAGAGAGAGAGCAGTTAGATAGAGACAGAAGGAGAGGTTAGGTTAGTGAGAAAGTGTGATAAGAGAGAGAGCAGTTAGATAGAGACAGAAGGTTAGGTTAGTGAGAAAGTGTGATAAGAGAGATAGCAGTTAGAGAGAGACAGAAGGAAAGGTTAGGTTAGTGAGAAAGTGTGATAAAGAGAGAGAGAGCAGTTAGAGAGAGACAGAAGAAGAAGTTAGGTTAGTGAGAAAGTGTGATAAAGAGAGAGAGAGCAGTTAGAGAGAGACAGAAGAAGAAGTTAGGTTAGTGAGAAAGTGTGATAAAGAGAGAGAGCAGTTAGTTAGAGACAGAAGGAGAGGTTAGGTTAGTGAGAAAGTGTGATAAAGAGAGAGAGCAGTTAGAGAGAGACAGAAGGAGAGGTTAGGTTAGGTTAGTGAGAAAGTGTGATAAAGAGAGAGAGCAGTTAGAGAGAGGCAGAAGGAGAGGTTAGGTTAGTGAGAAAGTGTGATAAGAGAGAGAGCAGTTAGAGAGAGACAGGATGAGAGGTTAGGTTAGTGAGAAAGTGTGATAAAGAGAGAGAGCAGTTAGATAGAGACAGAAGGAGAGGTTAGGTTAGTGAGAAAGTGTGATAAAGAGAGAGCAGTTAGAGAGAGACAGAAGGAGAGGTTAGGTTAGTGAGAAAGTGTGATAAAGAGAGATAGCAGTTAGAGAGATAGAGAAGGAGAGGTTAGGTTAGTTAGAAAGTGTGATAAAGAGAGATAGCAGTTAGAGAGAGATAGAAGGAGAGGTTTGGTTAGTGAGAATGTGTGATAAAGAGAAAGAGCAGTTAGAGAGAGACAGAAGGAGAGGTTAGGTTAGTGAGAAAGTGTGATAAAGAGATAGAGCAGTTAGATAGAGACAGAAGGAGAGGTTAGGTTAGTGAGAAAGTGTGATAGAGGGAGAGAGCAGTTAGAGACAGAGGGAGAGAGCAGTTAGAGACAGAAGGAGAGGTTAGGTTAGTGAGAAAGTATGATAAAGAGAGAGAGAGCAGTTAGAGACAGAATGAGAGGTTAGGTTAGTGAGAAAGTGTGATAAAGAGAGAGAGCAGTTAGAGAGAGACAGAAGGAGAGGTTAGGTTAGTGAGAAAGTGTGATAAAGCGAGAGAGCAGTTAGAGAGAGACAGAAGGAGAGGTTATGTTAGTGAGAAAGTGTGATAAAGAGAGAGAGCAGTTAGATAGAGACAGAAGGAGAGGTTAGGTTAGTGAGAAAGTGTGATAAAGAGAGAGAGCAGTTAGATAGAGACAGAAGGAGAGGTTAGGTTAGTGAGAAAGTGTGATAAGAGAGAGAGCAGTTAGAGAGAAACAGAAGGAGAGGTTAGGTTAGTGAGAAAGTGTGATAAAGAGAGAGAGCAGTTAGATAGAGACAGAAGGAGAGGTTAGGTTAGTGAGAAAGTGTGATAATGATAGAGAGCAGTTAGAGAGAGACAGAAGGAGAGGTTAGGTTAGTGAGAAAGTGGGATAAGAGAGAGAGAGCAGTTAGAGAGAGACAGGATGAGAGGTTAGGTTAGTGAGAAAGTGTGATAGAGAGAGAGAGCAGTTAGAGAGAGACAGGATGAGAGGTTAGGTTAGTGAGAAAGTGTGATAAAGAGAGCGAGCAGTTAGAGAGACAGGATGAGAGGTTAGGTTAGTGAGAAAGTGTGATAAAGAGAGAGAGACCAGTTAGAGAGAGACAGAAGGAGAGGTTAGGTTAGTGAGAAAGTGTGATAAAGAGAGAGAGCTGTTAGAGAGAGACAGGAGGAGAGGTTAGGTTAGTGAGAAAGTGTGATAAAGAGAGAGAGAGCAGTTAGAGAGAGACAGAAGGAGAGGTTAGGTTAGTGAGAAAGTGTGATAAAGAGAGAGAGAGCAGTTAGAGAGAGACAGGATGAGAGGTTTGGTTAGTGAGAAAGTGTGATAAAGAGAGAGAGAGCAGGTAGTGAGAGACAGAAGGAGAGGTTAGGTTAATGAGAAAGTGTGATAAAGAGAGAGAACAGTTAGAGAGAGACAGAAGGAGAGGTTAGGTTAGTGAGAAACTGTGATAAAGAGAGAGAGCAGTTAGAGAGACAGAAGGAGAGGTTAGGTTAGTGAGAAAGTTTGATAAAGAGAGAGAGAGCAGTTAGAGAGAGACAGAAGGAGAGGTTAGGTTAGTGAGAACGTGTGATAAAGAGAGAGAGCAGTTAGAGAGAGACAGAAGGAGAGGTTAGGTTAGTAAAAAAGTGTGATAAGAGAGAGAGCAGTTAGAGAGAGACAGAAGGAGAGGTTAGGTTAGGTTAGTGAGAAAGTGTGATAAAGAGTGAGATCAGTTAGAGAGAGACAGAAGGATAGGTTAGGTTAGTGAGAAAGTGTGATAAAGAGAGAGAGAGCAGTTAGAGAGACACATGATGAGAGGTTAGGTTAGTGAGAAAGTGTGATAGAGAGAGAGAGCAGTTAGAGAAAGACAGGATGAGAGGTTAGGTTAGTGAGAAAGTGTGATAAAGAGAGCAAGCAGTTAGAGAGAGACAGGAGGAGAGGTTAGGTTAGTGAGAAACTGTGATAAAGAGAGAGAGCAGTTAGAGAGACAGAAGGAGAGGTTAGGTTAGTGAGAAAGTTTGATAAAGAGAGAGAGAGAGAGCAGTTAGAGAGAGACAGAAGGAGAGGTTAGGTTAGTGAGAACGTGTGATAAAGAGAGAGAGCAGTTAGAGAGAGACAGAAGGAGAGGTTAGGTTAGTGAGAAAGTGTGATAAGAGAGAGAGCAGTTAGAGAGAGACAGAAGGAGAGGTTAGGTTAGTGAGAAAGTGTGATAAAGAGAGAGAGCAGTTAGAGAGAGACAGAAGGATAGGTTAGGTTAGTGAGAAAGTGTGATAAAGAGAGAGAGAGCAGTTAGAGAGACAGAAGGAGAGGTTAGGTTAGTGAGAAAGTTTGATAAAGAGAGAGAGAGCAGTTAGAGAGAGACAGAAGGAGAGGTTAGGTTAGTGAGAACGTGTGATAAAGAGAGAGAGCAGTTAGAGAGAGACAGAAGGAGAGGTTAGGTTAGTGAGAAAGTGTGATAAGAGAGAGAGCAGTTAGAGAGAGACAGAAGGAGAGGTTAGGTTAGTGAGAAAGTGTGATAAAGAGAGAGAGCAGTTAGAGAGAGACAGAAGGAGAGGTTAGTTTAGTGAGAAAGTGTGATAAAGAGAGAGAGCAGTTAGTTAGAGACAGAAGGAGAGGTTAGGTTAGTGAGAAAGTGTGATAAAGAGAGAGAGCAGTTAGAGAGAGACAGAAGGAGAGGTTAGGTTAGTGAGAAAGTGTGATAAAGAGAGAGAGCAGTTAGAGAGAGACAGAAGGAGAGGTTAGGTTAGGTTAGTGAGAAAGTGTGATAAAGAGAGAGAGCAGTTAGAGAGAGGCAGAAGGAGAGGTTAGGTTAGTGAGAAAGTGTGATAAAGAGAGAGAGAGCAGTTAGAGAGAGACAGAAGGAGAGGTTAGGTTAGTGAGAACGTGTGATAAAGAGAGAGAGCAGTTAGAGAGAGACAGAAGGAGAGGTTAGGTTAGTGAGAAAGTGTGATAAGAGAGAGAGCAGTTAGAGAGAGACAGAAGGAGAGGTTAGGTTAGTGAGAAAGTGTGATAAAGAGAGAGAGCAGTTAGAGAGAGACAGAAGAAGAGGTTAGGTTAGTGAGAAAGTGTGATAAAGAGAGAGAGCAGTTAGTTAGAGACAGAAGGAGAGGTTAGGTTAGTGAGAAAGTGTGATAAAGAGAGAGAGCAGTTAGAGAGAGACAGAAGGAGAGGTTAGGTTAGGTTAGTGAGAAAGTGTGATAAAGAGAGAGAGCAGTTAGAGAGAGACAGAAGGAGAGGTTAGGTTAGTGAGAAAGTGTGATAAAGAGAGAGAGAGCCGTTAGAGAGAGACAGGATGAGAGGTTAGGTTAGTGAGAAAGTGTGATAAAGAGTGAGAGCAGTTAGATAGAGACAGAAGGAGAGGTTAGGTTAGTGAGAAAGTGTGATTAGAGAGAGAGCAGTTAGATAGAGACAGAAGGAGAGGTTAGGTTAGTGAGAAAGTGTGATTAGAGAGAGAGCAGTTAGAGAGAGACAGAAGGAGAGGTTAGGTTAGTGAGAAAGTGTGATAAAGAGAGAGAGCAGTTGGAGAGAGACAGAAGGAGAGGTTAGGTTAGTGGGAAGATGTGATAAAGAGAGAGAGAGCAGTTAGAGAGAGACAGAAGAAGAGGTTAGGTTAGTGAGAAAGTGTGATAAAGAGAGAGAGCAGTTAGAGAGAGACAGAAGGAGAGGTTAGGTTAGGTTAGTGAGAAAGTGTGATAAAGAGAGAGAGCAGTTAGAGGCACAAGGCGAGGTTAGGTTAGTGAGAAAGTGTGATAAAGGGAGAGAGAGCAGTTAGAGAGAGACAGGAGGAGAGGTTAGGTTAGTGAGAAAGTGTGATAAAGAGAGAGAGCAGTTAGAGAGAGACAGAAGGAGAGGTTAGTTTACTGAGAAAGTGTGATAAAGAGAGAGAGAGCAGTTAGAGAGAAACAGGATGAGAGGTTAGGTTAGTGAGAAAGTGTGATAAAGAGAGAGAGAGCAGTTAGAGAGAGACAGGATGAGAGGTTAGGTTAGTGAGAAAGTGTGATAAAGAGAGAGAGAGCAGTTAGAGAGAGACAGAAAGAGAGGTTAGGTTAGTGAGAAAGTGTGATAAAGAGAGAGAGACGAAGCTAGAGAGGAAGTATGGATTTTTCTCCTCCTTCAAACTAATTAACGTTTTTGGCCTGGTTCAGTGATTACCACACTGCTTACCGTCCTGCTCTCTGGGAGCCTCCTGTCCCTCCTTCCTGCTCTCTGGGAGCATCCTGTCCCTCCCTCCCTTCTCTCTCTCCCCCCTGGCTCCCTGTGAAGCTCCCCAGACGCTAGTAGCTCCTTTTATTTACTTATCTAGCAGCGTTTTACTAGAGAATATAGAATTAGAATGGGAATTCGAATTTATATTCTAAACCCCAAGGACCTTTCCATAGTGTTTGGCCCAGGGACTAGCTACAGTACTGTATATACGCAGTACAGAATACTTTGAGAAACGAACGCATCATGTGTTGATGCATCATGTCGTCACCGGAGACGTTTGATATTGTGAATGCCAATGGGAGAGAAAGAAGTAGACGTTCATTTAGCGTTTCTGTTTGGCTTGTCCCTAGTGGGTCTTGTTGCTATGTACGTGGCTAAGTAATTACCAGGCCGTCCGTAGTGGATTGTTGGGTCAGTTTTTTAAAATTGCTTTCAACCACATCGTCTCTCTCAGAATAGGATACATTTCACAGTGTGTCACGGTTGTCGTAAGAACAGGACAAAGGCGCAGCGTACGTAGAGTTCCACATCTTTAACATAAAGTGAAACTTAAGCAATAAATGAACAACGAAACGTGACTACGTGGTAACACAGGTGGGAAAAAGAGTTACTTAAATATGATCCCCAATTAGACACAACAATTACCAGCTGCCTCTAATTGGGAATCATACAAAACACCAACATAGAAAAATAAACTAGAACACAACATAGAAATAATAAACTAGAATACCCCCTAGTCACGCCCTGACCTACTATACCATAGAGAAACAATGGCTCTCTATGGTCAGGGCGTGACAGTACCCCCCCCCCCCCCCCCCCAAAGGTGCGGACTCCGACTGCAAAACCTGAAACCAAATGGGGAGGATAGGAGGGGTGATTAGTGTCGGTGGCGGCTCCGGTGTAGGTCATAGCCCCCGCCCAGAACCCGGATCCGGCCATCGCGCCGGGCTTAATGCCGTGCCTGGACTGGGCACCGGCGCAGAGGAAGGTTCCGGCCTTGGAGCTGGACTGGACACCGTGCCTGGACTGGGCACCGGCACAGAGGAAGGCTCCGGCCTTGGAGCTGGACTGGACACCGTGCCTGGACTGGGCACCGGCACAGAGGAAGGTTCCGGCCTTGGAGCTGGACTGGACACCGTGCCTGGACTGGGCACCGGCACAGAGGAAGGTTCCGGCCTTGGAGCTGGACTGGACACCGTGCCTGGACTGGACACCGGCACAGAGGAAGGTTCCGGCCTTGGAGCTGGACTGGACACCGTGCCTGGACTGGGCACCGGCACAGAGGAAGGCTCCGGCCTTGGAGCTGGACTGGACACCGTGCCTGGACTGGGCACCGGCACAGAGGAAGGTTCCGGCCTTGGAGCTGGACTGGACACCGTGCCTGGACTGGGCACCGGCACAGAGGAAGGCTCCGGCCTTGGAGCTGGACTGGACACCGTGCCTGGACTGGGCACTGGCACAGAGGAAGGCTCCGGCCTTGGAGCTGGACTGGACACCGTGCCTGGACTGGGCACCGGCACAGAGGAAGGCTCCGGCCTTGGAGCTGGACTGGACACCGTGCCTGGACTGGACACCAGCACCGAGGAAGAGTCCGACCTTGGAGCGAGACTGGACACTGTGCCTGGACTACACATCGGCGCAGAGGAAGGCTCCGGCCATTGAGCTAGACTGGACGCCGTGCCTGGAAGCTCCGGACCGTTGCCCATCGCTGGAGGTTCCGGACTGTGGACCGTCGCAGGAGGTTCCGGACCATGGACCGTCGCAGGAGGTTCAGGACCGTGGACTGTCGCAGGAGGTTCAGGACTGTGGACCGTTCCGGACCTAAGCTCCGGGCTGGGAACCGTCGCCAGACGTCCCGGGCTGTGAACCGTCGCCTGAAGCTCTGGACTGTGAACCGTCGCCGGAAGCTCTGGGCTGTGAACCGTCGCCGGAAGCTCTGGACTGTGAATGTGCACTGGAGGCCTAGTGCGTGGAGCCGGTACAAGTAGCACCGGACTGGTGACACGCACTTCAGGGCGAGTGTGGGAAGCAGGCACAGGACGTACCGGACTGGGGAGGCGCACTGGAGGCCAGAACCGTGGAGACGGCCCAGGTTGCACCAGACTGCTAACCAGATCCTCTGGTCGGATGTTGAGCAGATCACATTTGCACAACATCTCTCTCTCTCCCAACTTCCCCATTGCCTCCCTTGACGTTCTCTGGCTCTTCAGGGCGAGTGCAGGGAGCAGGCACATGACGTACCGGGCTGGGGAAGCGCACTGGAGATCTGGTGCATGAAGCCGGCACAGATGGCAACAGACTGATGACCCGATCTTCAGCCCGCCTACGCTGCAGCCTACTCTTCGCCAACATCATTCTCCGATATCCCTCTTCACACTGCTCCATCGACTCCCAGGCGGGCTCTGGCTCTCTCCTTGGGTTGACCGACCACCTCTCTATCGCCTGCTCCATGTGCTCTGGCTCTTCCCGCGGCTCAGCCAGCCACCGCCTGTGCCCCCCCCCCCCCAAAAAAAAAATCTTGGGGTTGTCCTTGGGCTTTCTGTGGCCGCGAACCCTGGCGTCATCGCTGTCCTCCATTATTACCTTCCGTCTGCCGCTAAGGAAGGGTCTCGCATCCACCCATCACTTCTTCCCATTTCCAAAACTCCTTTACCTCGTGGATACCCTGCTTGGTCCTCTTTTGGTGGGATATTCTGTCATGGTTGTCGTAAGAACTGGACCAAGGCGCAGCGTACGTAGAGTTCCACATCTTTAATATAAAGTGAAACTTAAACAAAACAATAAACGAACAACGAAACGTGACTACGTGGTGCACATGCACAAACACAAAATAATATCCAACAAACACAGTTGGGAAAAATAGCTACTTAAATATGATCCCAAATTAGAGACAACGATTACTAGCTGCCTCTAAATGGGAATCATACAAAACACCAACATAAAAAAATAAACTAGAACACCCCCGAGTCACGCCCTGACCTACTACACCATAGAGAAACAATGGCTCTTTATGGTCAGGGCGTGACACAGTGCTGTACTATATATGCAATAGGCAACAATGTCAAATTCTAGATATTCTATGTCAATGCCACAATGGAGGGTTAGCACAATATAATTATTGAATCTCCCCAGAACCTGATTTATAGGATATCTTGTTAGAACTACCAGTATAGCACACTTTCTATGTATTTTAATTTTACAATGCCAATCTCCAACATCCCATGTTCGTTTGTGGGATGTTAAATTAAGTCTCAAAATGTCTCTGTTATTCTACCCCTTCTCTTCCACTTCTCTCCGGCTCTCTCCCGCCTCCGCCCCTCAGGCCTTCTGCGATTGGAGGAGCTAGTGCGGCGCTTCCTGATCTCCAGGGAGACGCTGTCAATCAGGATGCTGGATGACAGCCTGGATCCCACCCCTCTGCTGAAGGAGATACGAGACGACAAGGTGGCCACCATCATCATCGACGCCAACGCCTCCATCTCCTACCTCATCCTCAAAAAGGTCAGGGGTTATGCGATCAAGTTGTCGCATGTAAAGCACAAACAGATCTGAGATCAGGCTGAGAAGTTGTACCTATTGACTGATTTAGTATCAGGGCCCATGTTATATTAATCTGATCCTAGATCTGTGGTCTGGGTCTACTTCTAGCTCAAGAACAATTTGACTGATGATTGTTGCTTGCTGGATACAGGACAGTAATGCAGAGAACCCTGTGAAGTTATACAAGGAGCAACAATGGTTCAATTATCTTAAGAAGCTTAAATCATAATGTCAGCTTGTCTATTTGACATGTGGTAATCCATATTCAGTGGTGTTATGATGATGTATATTGTACAGCCTGTAGCAACAGCAGTCAGAGCACAGGAGTGACTCAGAGATTGGCCTTTATATAGAACTGTGTCTGTCAGTACATGCATTACCACTGCTCTCTGCTTCTCTGCTCTCTCTGCTCTGTCTACTCTCTGCCTTAAGCTTTATTGTGTAAATTTGACAATTTAACACTGTGGTTGTGGTAAGCTCTCTCTTTCCATCCCTCTCTCTCTTGTCATCCCTCTCTCTCTTTCTCTCTGCTTCTGCCTCACTCTGTCTCCTACCACTACCCCATCTATCTTCCCCCCTCTTCTCTCTTACTTTCTATCTCGCTCTCCTTCTCTCTGTCTCCCCTCCCTCCTTCGCTTCTCTCTCTCTCCACAGGCATCAGAGTTGGGGATGACATCAGCGTTTTACAAGTACATCCTCACCACCATGGTAAGAACACAACAACGCCTCTTAGCATTCCTGCCATCTTTCCACCTTTCCTCTCCTCCGTGTCCTTCCTTCCGCCTCCTTCCCAATCCCTCTCTTTGTCCCTGGGTATGTGTGAGGGACGGGGCCAGAGGCGTGCCAAGCGGGAGAAACACATTACAACACACAGAAAGAAATACACAACATGACCAAAGGTTTGTGGACACCTGCTCCCTGAACATCTCATTCCAAAATCATGGGCATTAATATGCAGTTGGTCCCCCCTTTGCTGTTATAACAGCCTCCACTCTTCTGGGAAGGCTTTCAACTAGATGTTGGAACATTGCTGCGGGGACTTACTTCCATTCAGCCACAAGAGCATTAGTGAAATCGGGTTCTGATGTTGGGCGATTAGGCCTAGCTCGCTGTTGGCGTTCCAATTCATCCCAAAGGTGTTTGATGGGGTTGAGGTCAGGGCTCTGTGTAGGCCAGTCAAGTTCTTCCACACCGATCTCGTCAAACCATTTCTGTATGGACCTTTGTGCACTCGCTTTGTGCACAGAGGCAATGTCATGCTGAAACAGGAAAGGGCCTTCCCCAAACTGTTGCAACAAAGTTGGATGCACAGAAGTGTCTAGAATGACATTGAATGCTGTAGCATGAAGATTTCCCTTCGCTGGAACTAAGGGGCCTAGCCCGAACCATGAAATCCGGGGCAGTTCTAGTAGGGCAGAAATTGAACAAACTGAGTTGTTGGGAAGGTGCCACTTTGAAAGTCACTGAGCTCTTCAGTAAGTCTGTTCTACTGCCAATGTTTGTCTATGGAGATTGCATGGCCGTGTGCCCAATTTTATACACCTGTCAGCAATGGGTGTGGCTGAAATATATATAGTGTATTAAAAAATAAGAGTTTAAATATTTTTTGATATAATTAATTGAGGTTAAAGGTAACATATCTTCAGAATGATAAGTGATGTAAATCTCAACCGTTTCTCTTTTCCAGTGATGAAGACATAGATGTCTCTTGGCATGGTGGGGTATGCAAAATGATATCTTGAATGTTTTGGCATTCAGGTCCAAAAAGTCACATTCTAAGCACTACACGGGCAAATACACTGCTCAAAAAAAAAAAAAAAGGGAACACTTGCCCTCCTACGGCCTCCTCCACATCTCCTGATGTACTGGCCTGTCTCCTGGTAGCGCCTCCATGCTCTGGAACCTACGCTGACAGACACAGCAAACCTTTTTGCCACAGCTCACATTGATGTGCCATCCTGGATGAACTGCACTACCTGAGTCACTTGTGTGGGTTGTAGACTCCGTCTCATGCTACCATGAGAGTGAGAGCATCGCCAGCATTCAAAAGTGACCAAAACATCAGCCAGGAAGCATAGGAACTGAGAAGTGGTCTGTGGTCACCACCTGCAGAATCACTCCTTTTTTGGGGGTGTCTTGCTAATTGCCTATAATTTCCACCTTTTGTCTATTCCATTTGCACAACAGCATGTGAAATTGATTGTCAATCAGTGTTGCTTCCTAAGTGGACAGTTTGATTTCACAGAAGTGTGATTGACTTGGAGTTACATTGTGTTGTTTAAGTGTTCCCTTTATTTTTTTGAGCAGTGTATGTATGGAAGGTTCGTTCAAATCAAAAAGGTTGCTGTCAAAAATGGATTGAATTCAAATGGATTTACCCTGAAGACATTTCAAATGTTATGTTCTCAATTGTATTTTAAATTTTTTACATTATTTATTTCACACCATATAAACATACACAAACAAACAAGTTACAGACACACACAAAAAACAACTACATCTCCTCTGCCCAGTCCTGCATGCTCACACCTCCATCCCTAGTGCCTGTATTATTGTTTGTCACGTGGCCTTAAATTGTACCAAATAGTTTTTCTCGGTCAGTGCCTTGAACCGCTGCGCCAATCGGGAGACCTAAATACAGTATGCCGACAGAAGGCTTAAAAGTTTATGTTGTAATACTTCTGATAGCCAATTTTCTATCTCCACCTGTAAATTTTGGACTTGATAGCATTTCCAGAAAGCATGGATTATTGAATCATTGTTAGTTTTCCACATGAATTTTGCATAATAGAATCTATACGTTAGATGAAACTGGATTAATGGTAAATGTTCGTTAACTGTAGTTTTATTAGTTTGCTCTGATGTCCAAAAGAATTCAAATGGAAATTTCTTGATATGTAACTTTCAAGTTCCATGTATTTGAAACTATCTACATTCGGTCAGTCCAAAATTACTTTTTCATTCTGTCAAGGAAATAAATGTATTTCCTGTTACCAAGTCATTTACGGTTTCCATGCCTTTAGTTTTCCATGTGGACCAATTTATTGGTGAATTCTGAAAAGCTATCTACGTATTGTTCCATAAGGTTGTGTTTTTAGGGAGTGATTTAGGTTATTGTAGAATACGCTACATTTTCTTCCACACTGTTAGTGTTCTTCACTAGGAAGTTGTTCATGTTCTTAGCTTTATCCTTTGAAAATAGACACGTAAAAAGATTCTGGGGATGAGCATGTGCATCCTCAATATGTACCCATTGTTCTGCTTTAGTGCCTTCAACTATATGTTGCAAGTCAAATCCTTTGGTAGTGATTTGATACAATTCCAAGTCTGGAATGTTAAAACCACCCCCAGGCTTAGGAAGATGTAAAACGTTCCTTTTTATTCTATTACATTTATTAGCCCATATAAAGTCTATTATGACTGTGTATACTTTTTTAAACTGGCAGGGAAACCGTCAGTGACATGGTAACAGGAAATCTTCAGTGGGTAATTGGTATTACCAAAAATAAATATAAAACTTTGGGAGCCATGCCATTCTAGAGGTTTATTTTGCCTGTAAGATTTATGTGAAAATTATTCTATTGAATTAGATTTGCTTTCATATTGTTGAATAATAGAATAAAATTATCTTTATATATTTGTTGTTAATTGTCACTTATTAATAACTTCTTCTTAATAGGGGGCACTGTTTTCACTTTGGGGAAAAATCGTGCCCAAATGAAACGGCCTCGTACTCTGTTCTAGATCATACGATATGCATATTATTATTACTATTGGATAGAAAACACTCTGAAGTTTCTAAAACTGTTTGAATTATATATGTGAGTAAAACAGAACTCATTTGGCAGCAAACTTCCAAACAGGAAGTGAAAATTCTGAAAATGTCGTCTGTGTAAGGCCTTGCCTATTCAATTGCCTTATATTTATGGATCTGTAGGCACTTCATACGCCTTCCACTAGATGTCAACAGGCAGTAGAATGTTGAATGGGGTCTCTAGCTTGATGTTGTCACGATCGTGTGGCGGATTGACGGACCAAAATGCAGCAGTTGGAAAATAAGCCATCTTCTTTTATTTTAACACGACGAAGATGAACACGACACAAAAAACACTTTACAAACTAACAAAACAACAAAACGACCGTGAAGCTACAAACGTTGTGCACATACATACAGGCTACAAACGTTCTACATAGACAATTACCCACCACCAATGAGAGCCTATAGCTACCCTAAATAAGGCTCCCAATCAGAGACAACCGAAATCAGCTGTCTCTAATTGGGAACTCATTCAGGTAACCATAGACTCTCCTAGATAACTAACCACCATAGACAATGCTAAACATCTACACTCAACACAAAACCATATACTACAACCCATAACCCCTATACCAAATAAACACCCAAAACCAACAAAACATAAACATTCCCCATGTCACACCCTGACCTAACTAAAATAATAAAGAAAACAAAGAATAATAAGGCCAGGGCGTGACAGATGTGAGACCGAATGAGAGCTTTTGGAGTGACAGGTCCGCCTAATTGGCAGTATTTTGCTGCGCACTAGAGAGCACCATATTCTTTTCTGAAATGCGTTAGGTAGACACAACGAAATGCTCCGTCTTGGACGTTATTGGATACATATGAGAAAAACATCATAAAGATGGATTTTCAACTGAGTTTGACCAGTTTATTTGACGTTTCTTGTGACTTTTGGAATTTTTCGTTCCATGTGCCAAGAGTTCATGGACATGTGCGCTCCACCATGCTAGCCAAAGTTGCTAATTCGACAGAAGAAATGGACGTTCTAAAACAAAACAACGATTTATTGTGGAACTAGGACTCCTTGCACTACATTCTGATGGAAGATCATCAAAGGTAAGAGAATATTTATGATGTTATTTCGTATTTTTGTGGAATATGTTGGCTCCAACAAGGCGGAGAATGGCTGGACGCTGTCTCAGATTATTACATGCTGTACTTTGTACTAAAGTTATTTTTTTAAATCTAACACAGCGGTTGAATTAAGAACCAGTGTATCTTTCATTTGCTGTACAACATGTATTTTTTAGCAAAGTTTATGATGAGTCTTTTGGTTAGATTACGTGACTGTCCAAAATTTCTCCTAACAATTTGGTGCATTTTGGCGCCGTATTCACAATGTAAAATCAGGATTTGTAGCTATAAATATGCACATTTTCGAACAAAACATAAATGTATTGTATAACATGATGTTATAAGACTGTCATCTATAAGACTGTCATCTGTCATCTAATTTTATCTCTATTTGTGGGTTTTGTGAAAGCTACCTTTGCGGTAGAAAAATGGCGGTGTGTTTTTGGATATTGTGGTGAGCTAACATAAATATGTGTTGTGTTTTCGCTGTAAAACACTTAAAAAATCGGAAATATTGGCTGGATTCACAAGATGTTTATCTTTCATTTGCTATACAACATGTATTTTTCATAAATGTTTTATGAGTATTTATGTATTTCACGTTGCTCTCTGTAATTATTCTGGCTGATTTGGTGCTATTTGTGACGATGGCTGCAATGTAAAACTACGATTTATACCTATAAATATGCACATTTTCGAACAAAACATAAATGTATTGTATAACATGATGTTATAAGACTGTCATCTGATGAAGTTGTTCAAAGGTTAGTGATTAATTTTATCTCTATTTGTGGGTTTTGTGAAAGCTATGTTTGCTGTGAAAAAACAGCGTTGTGTGTTTGGCTATTGTGGTGAGCTAACATAAATATATATTGTGTTTTCGCTGTAAAACATTAAAAAAATCGGAAATGTTGGCTGGATTCACAAGATGTTTATCTTTCATTTGCCAAATTGGACTTGTGATTTCATGAAATTATATTATATGATATCCCTGTGGCGCTAGGCTAGGCTATGCTAGTCAGCTTTTTTGATGAGGATGATCCCGGATCCGGGAGGGGGGGTCGGTAGAGGTTTTAAGCAACGTAAGTATATTTTTTATGGTCCACTTAAAGGATTGCTGTAGATAGTGAGTTATTTTTTATTTTTTTCCTTTTGACATTATTTCCCTTTTTTCCATGTACATTTTAAATACTGAGAGTTTTGAGAGAGTTTTCAGTATTTGTCAAGTATATCAGGAGATCATCTGCAAATAAGTTTAGTTTATATTCATGTTTACCAATACTGATACCTGTTACGTTTGGGTCCTGTCTAATTATTTCTGCAAGTGGTTCAATTGCCAGTGCAAACAGGAGGGGGGAGAGGGGATATCCCTGTTTTGTGCCCCTTTCTAAAGCAAGTTCATCAGATAATGTATTATTTGTAGAGATTACATTTTAATTTGACTTTTGTATTACTAAGTCTGTCAATCTTATCGAATGCTTTATTTATTAAGTCAGCTGCTAATAATAGTTCATTTCTGGATTTGATCTAATATCGCTTAAATTCTATAAAAAAACACTAGATTTTCCTATGGTGGGATATACAGTACAATGAAATCAATGTGTATTTTTCACCATGTAAGGTACAAGGGAAAATGATGTATTCTTATTTATCAGGATGCCTACATCTCTGCGGTTACTACAGTACGTGGCAGCATAGGCCTCTCCAACTCAGCTCTTTAAATGTTCAATTTCTCCTTTAAACATTTTTTACTCTGCAAGAAAACCACATCTAATGACAATATTTTCAAGTGTTCGAGAACCATATGCTTTTACCCCCATCATTCTATGTGATAAGTTGGATTTTGTTGGCCATGTATAGAATCAAAGTTAACCTTAACTGTTTCGTCTATCATTGAAGAACCAAGTAAAACATTTTAGCAGACATGACATATGAGGGCGGTAGGCATTCCATAGAATAGAAGGATCATAGTATAAATACAGTACATAGTTATTGTATACATTATATATATATATAGAGTGTGTGGGCTGAGCAGATATTTAACAAAACACACAAAAAAACATGAAGCAAAGTACTTGAGGCTCTATGGCTCTATGCCTTTTAGGGCTTTTTAGCTCTGACACCTGTCCTAATGTACCAAAATAACTGTGGATAATACATTGTACATACATTGTACATACATTTGAAGAAAGACTGCCACTTAAGTACTGTGGTTGGTTTGTATTACCTTATAAATTAAATGTAAGTATAGTGGCTGGTGGGGTCTACTTAGGGTGAGTGGGTCCTCTGAGAGACTGAAATGGAGGCCCCAGGCACACCTCCGAGAAGTGTCTGATGCCCTCCCAGTCACCACCTCCCAAACCCCCTGATATAGCCCTTCTCCATTCTCACTAATAACCACCATTAAATCTTAAAACAAGGAATAGTAATGATAATAATGATTCAATAACCTTTTCTAATCTGTCCAGAACTCTTATTCATTTTACAACGAATTTATCAGGCAATAAAAAAATTAATACAATTATATTGTATTATAATTAAGTTCTTCTTTCTCTCTCCCAAACCAAATTCATCCCTCTCCACCTCCCCCTCCCTGTTCTCACCCCTTTACCACACCCAAGCCAAGCTTGTCCCCACCTCCCCTCCTTGTCCTCCCTTACCCACCCAGGCCAAGTTTATCCCAACCTCTGTCTCCCGCTTCTTCTAAAACGCATTTACATCCCTCTATACATGTACTGTAACTACTCATCCATTCTCCTTCATTCACACACAACCTATACCCTATGCCTCCGCACACCCATGTTCTCCTGCCCTTCTACACATATTCATATTCACTCTCCCATTCATATGCATAGACACATATCCACACATACACCCACTCACACCCTCTCGCCCACACAAACACACATCCATTATTATTTACAATTGTTGACTTACATGCTATATTTCCTCTTTTATATTGTATTTTCAGTGTCCATGTTTCTCATTGGCATTGGCTAATTCAATTGTTACTTCCTAGAGAAGAACAGTTAATTGGGGACAATAGAGTCTAGATTGTATTGGAAGGAGGGGGAAGGAATATTGTCTCAATTTACGATAAGTTGGTCTGGGGCATCCCTGTTTGTAGCCTAGCGTGCTTATCTGTTTTTTTCCCACTTCTGCCTCTCCTCAGGGCACTGGGCTCTTTTTCAACTGGAAAGGTTTCTTGCAGCCAGTTCAGGGCTTCATCAGCGCTTGTGAACTCATTCTCTGTGTTCCCTTCCATACCTACAGTACTGCCGGGAATCAGAGTTGAGACTTGATTCCTTTTTCCTCCGGTGACTGTCTGATCGAAATGAATTGCTTGCGTTTGTTTTACAGTCTAGAAGACAGGTCCTGGACGAATCAAAAGGACTGGCCGTGGACCTTGATCTCTTTATAACCCTGTGCCCTCAGAATGTTGAATTTAGTCTGATAGTTCCACAGATTAAAGATTGCCAAGCGAGGGTATTTAGCATTCTCTGTTTCACGCTGATCTGATGTCTTCGCTCCAGATCTTCTGGTAATAGATCCACACTAAGCTCCTCCAATATTAGCTTGATCACATAGCTGGAAAGGTCTGCTTTTCTCTTGTCTTATGGTAGGGACAATATTCTCGTATTATTTTGTCTCAATCTGTTTTCTAGCTGATCCAGTTCATCTTCTAAAGTTTGCACCTTTGTTTCCAGAAGGCCAATTTTATTGTTTCATCCACGCGCCCTCCCTGTATATGCATAGCTTACATGATAGAATCAACTTTTTTAACAACCGATTGTAACTGTTGTTTGTTTTGTGAGAACTGGATATTCTTCAGCTGTTCGTTGCTCTCATTTGCATCTCCAAGTTGTTCTTTGTCTTTTCCTCTAAGGGAAGCCATGACTTGTTGAGTTTGAGTCTCAGCTTCGTTTTACTCACAGATTGGTTCGCTGTTGTCACGCCCTGGCCTTAGTATTCTTTGTTTTCGTAATTATTTTAGTTAGGTCAGGGTGTGACATGGGGAATGTATGTGTTTTTTGTAGTGTCTAGGGTGGTTGTAAGGTTTAGGGGGTTTATTAGAGTAGTTGGGTTTATGTTTAGTATAGTAGTCTAGCTGTGTCTATGGTTGAGTGTAGGTATCTAGGAAAGTCTATGGTTGCCTGAATTGGGTCTCAATTAGAGACAGCTGGTTATTGTTGTCTCTGATTGGGAGCCATATTTAAGGCAACCATAGGCTTTAGCTGTTTGTGGGGAATTGTCTATGTCGAAGTGTTTTGTGTCAGCACTTATGTTTGTATAGCTTCACGGTCGTCTGTTTGTTGTTTTGTCTCGTTTTTCCTTCTTTTAATAAAGAGAAGATGTATTTTTCACACGCCGCGCATTGGTCCTCTCTCAGTCCCTTTGACGATCGTGACAGCTGTTGTGTATAACTGACCAGCTACTTGGGGATATATTGATCTATCGATTTTAAAGGCTTAATGTAAACTATGTTGTCTGGCCTCTACATATATTCACAGTTTTGATGGTACTAAACAGAGCTACTATCTCCCATGCGTCGAAGGGGGTACGCGCATACTCTGTCTCGCTCTCTGTTTCTGTTTCTGATATTTCATACACGTCACTCACCCAACATATCATCTCCTCACTCTCTCCCAGGACTTCCCCCTGCTGAGGCTGGATGACATAGTCGATGACCAGTCCAACATCATAGGGTTCTCCATGTTCAACACCACCCATCCGTTCTACCTGGAGTTCATCAGGAGTCTCAACCTGTCCTGGAGGGAGGGCTGTGATCTCATCTACCCCGGGCCTGCGGTATGTTCTACCAGGGTGTTACATTCACACATACCTGTGTCAGCTGGTGCATATCTTGTTTTAACTGAGAAATTGTATGGTAACACGTGTTACTTCCTGGTGTGTAGGTATAAAATGGTCCATATGGATGCTTGTCTCATTGAATCACCAAATACAGATACCAAAATGGAATAAAGTTATTACTATGTTATGAACCATGTTACCCTTTCCTCCCTCCCGCAATTCCTTATCCACCACCCCTCTTCTCCTCCCTCCTGCAAAGCTCTTCTCCTCCTGCCCATTTCTCCTCTCTTTCCCTGGTGCACCTCCTTCTCCCCCTCCAGTTGTCGTCAGCGTTGATGTTTGACGCGGTGCACGTTGTGGTGGGGGCGGTGAGGGAGCTCAACAGGAGTCAGGAGATTGGAGTCAAACCTCTCAGCTGCACATCTCCTCAGATCTGGCAACACGGCACCAGCCTCATGAACTACCTACGCATGGTCAGTACAAACACACACACACACACACACACACACACACACACACACACACACACACACACACACACACACACACACACACACACTTAACTTAATTTTGAGTCTTCATTTGACAAAGAAGATAGTTGTTTCTTCTCATACCAATATATCTGCCATTTAGATACCAATGGCAGCCACATTGTTAAACAAGTCACCAGCAACTACAGCATATCAGTCCGTCACACTCCTGTCCTGCCCACCATGTCGTTGTGTTTTGTCACACTCCTGTCCTGCCCACCATGTCATTATGTTAGGGTCCAGTGTTGTTGGTAATAGGTGGTTGTGTCTGTCTGTCTGTCATCTGGCACTCTTCCTCCCTTGTTATTCTTTGTTATTTGACGAGGTTGGTTGTCTGTGTGTCTCCTTGACGAGCTGTCTTCATGGCTGCCTGTGCTCCATCTCTCTTTGTCTCCTCGGTACAGGCCTATCTGTCTCTGTTATCAAACCACTGCCTGTGCTCCACCTCTCTTTGTCTCCTCGGTACAGGCCTGTTATCTGTCTCTGTTATCAAACCACTGCCTGTGCTCCATCGGTCTTTGTCTCCTCGGTACAGGCCTGTTATCTGTCTCTGTTATCAAACCACTGCCTGTGCTCCATCTCTCTTTGTCTCCTCAGTACAGGCCTGTTATCTGTCTCTGTTATCAAACCACTGGGTGTGTTCCATCTTCACCACCACTCCATTCATTCTGTCAGCTCTGTCACACTGTGTACTAGATATGTGTAGCGTAAGTATATTGTTCTCTCTCTTCAATTCAATTCAAGGGGCTTTATTGGCATGGGAAACATGTGTTAACATTGCCAAAGCAAATGAGGTAGACAATACACAAAAGTGAAACCATACAGAAGTTTCAAAACAATAAAGACATTACGAGTGTCATATTAAATATATACAGTGTTGTAACAATGTACAAATGGTTAAAGCACACAAGTTAAAATAAGTAAGCATAAATATGGGTTGTATTTACAATGGTGTTTGTTTTTCACTGGTTGCCCCTGTTCTTGTGGCAACAGGTCACAAATCTCGCTGCTGTGATGGCACACTGTGGAATTTCACCCAGTAGATATGGGAGTTTATCAAAATTGGATTTGTTTTCGAATTCTTTGTGGATCTGTGTGATCTGAGGGAAATATGTGTCTCTAATATGGTCATACATTGGGCAGGAGGTTAGGAAGTGCAGCTCGGTTTCCACCTAATTTTGTGGGCAGTGTGCACATAGCCTGTCTTCTCTTGAGAGCCATGTCTGCCTACGGCGGCCTTTCTCAATAGCAAGGCTATGCTCACTGAGTCTGTACATAGTCAAAGCTTTCCTTAAGTTTGGGTCAGTCACAGTGGTCAGGTATTCTGCCACTGTGTACTCTCTGTTTAGGGCCAAATAGCATTCTAGTTTGCTCTGTTTTTTTGTTAATTCTTTCCAATGTGTCAAGTAATTATCTTTTTGTTTTCTCATGATTTGGTTGGGTCTAATTGTGCTGTTGTCCTGGGGCTTTGTGGGGTGTGTTTGTGTTTGTGAACAGAGCCCTAGGACCAGCTTGCTTAGGGGACTCTTCTCCAGGTTCATCTCTCTGTAGGTGATGGCTTTGTTATGGAAGGTTTGGGAATCGCTTCCTTTTAGGTGGTTGTAGAATTTAATGGCTCTTTTCTGGATTTTGATAATTAGTGGGTATCGGCCTAATTCTGCTCTGCATGCATTATTTGGTGTTCTGCGTTGTACACGGAGGATATTTTTGCAGAATTCTGCATGCAGAGTCTCAATTTGGTGTTTGCCCCATTTTGTGAAATCTTGGTTGGTGGGCGGACCCCAGACCTCACAACCATAAAGGGCAATGGGCTCTATGACTGATTCAAGTATTTTTAGCCAGATCCTAATTGGTATGTTGAAATTTATGTTCCTTTTGATGGCATAGAATGCCCTTCTTGCCTTGTCTCTCAGATCGTTCACAGCTTTGTGGAAGTTACCTGTGGTGCTGATGTTTAGGCCGAGGTATGTATAGTTTTTTGTGTGCTCTAGGGCAACGGTGTCTAGATGGAATTTGTGGTACTGGCGACTGGACCTTTTTTGGAACACCATTATTTTGGTCTTACTGAGATTTACTGTCAGGGCCCAGGTCTGACAGAATCTGTGCAGAAGATCTAGGTGCTGCTGTAGGCCCTCCTTGGTTGGTGACAGAAGCACCAGATCATCAGCAAACAGTAGACATTTGACTTCGGATTCTAGTAGGGTGAGACCGGGTGCTGCAGACTGTTCTAGTGCCCGCGCCAATTCGTTGATATATATGTTGAAGAGGGTGGGGCTTAAGCTGCATCCCTGTCTCACCCCACGACCCTGTGTGAAGAAATGTGTGTGTTTTTTGCCAATTTTAACCGCACACTTGTTGTTTGTGTACATGGATTTTATAATGTCGTATGTTTTACCCCCAACACCACTTTCCATCAATTTGTATAGCAGACCCTCATGCCAAATTGAGTCGAAGGCTTTTTTGAAATCAACAAAGCATGAGAAGACTTTGCCTTTGTTTTGGTTTGTTTGGTTGTCAATTAGGGTGTGTAGGGTGAATACATGGTCTGTTGTACGGTAATTTGGTAAAAAGCCAATTTGACATTTGCTCAGTACATTGTGTTCATTGAGGAAATGTACGAGTCTGCTGTTAATGATAATGCAGAGTATTTTACCAAGGTTACTGTTGACGCACATTCCACGGTAGTTATTGGGGTCAAATTTGTCTCCACTTTTGTGGATTGGGGTGATCAGTCCTTGGTTCCAAATATTGGGGAAGATGCCAGAGCTAAGGACGATGTTAAAGAGTTTTAGTATAGCCAATTGGAATTTTTTGTCTGTATATTTGATCATTTCATTAAGGATACCATCAACACCACAGGCCTTTTGGGGTTGGAGGGTTTTTATTTTGTCCTGTAACTCATTCAAGGTAATTGGAGAATCCAGTGGGTTCTGGTAGTTTTTAATAGTTGATTCTAGTATTTGTATTTGATCATGTATATGTTTTTGCTCTTTATTCTTTGTTATAGAGCCAAAAAGATTGGAGAAGTGGTTTACCCATACATCTCCATTTTGGATAGATAATTCTTCGTGTTGTTGTTTGTTTAGTGTTTTCCAATTTTCCCAGAATTGGTTAGAGTCTATGGATTCTTCAATTACATTGAGCTGATTTCTGACATGCTGTTCCTTCTTTTTCCGTAGTGTATTTCTGTATTGTTTTAGTGATTCACCATAGTGAAGGCGTAGACTCAGGTTTTCCGGGTCTCTATGTTTTTGGTTGGACAGGTTTCTCAATTTATTTCTTAGATTTTTGCATTCTTCATCAAACCATTTGTCATTGTTGTTCATTTTCTTCGGTTTTCTATTTGAGATTTTTAGATTTGATAGGGAAGCTGAGAGGTCAAATATACTGTTAAGATTTTCTACTGCCAAGTTTACACCTTCACTATTGCAGTGGAACGTTTTACCCAGGAAGTTGTCTAAAAGGGATTGGATTTGCTGTTGCCTAATTGTTTTTTGGTAGGTTTCCAAACTGCATTCCTTCCATCTATAGCATTTCTTAATGTTACTCAGTTCCTTTGGCTTTGATGCCTCATGATTGAGTATTGCTCTGTTCAAGTAGACTGTAATTTTGCTGTGATCTGATAGGGGTGTCAGTGGGCTGACTGTGAACGCTCTGAGAGACTCTGGGTTGAGGTCAGTGATAAAGTAGTCTACAGTGCTACTGCCAAGAGATGAGCTATAGGTGTACCTACCATAGGAGTCCCCTCGAAGCCTACCATTGACTATGTACATACCCAGCGTGCGACAGAGCTGCAGGAGTTGTGACCCGTTTTTGTTGGTTATGTTGTCATAGTTATGCCTAGGGGGGCATATGGGGGAGGGAATGCTGTCACCTGCAGGCAGGTGTTTGTCCCCCTGTGTGCTGAGGGTGTCAGGTTCGTGTCCAGTTCTGGCATTTAGGTCGCCACAGACTAATACATGTCCCTGGGTCTGGAAATGATTGATTTCCCCCTCCAGGATGGAGAAGCTGTCTTCATTAAAATATGGGGATTCTAGTGGGGGGATATAGGTAGCACACAGGAGGACATTTTTCTCTGTTAAGATAATTTCCTTTTGAATTTCTAGCCAAATGTAAAATGTTCCTGTTTTGATTAATTTAATGGAGTGAGTTAGGTCTGCTCTATACCAAATTAGCATTCCCCCTGAGTCCCTTCCCTGTTTCACACCTGGTAGTTTGGTGGATGGGACTACCAGCTCTCTGTAACCTAGAGGGCAACCAGTGAGTCCGTCTCCTCTATACCAGGTTTCTTGCAGGATGACAATGTCTGCATTACCGATTTCTTTGGTGAAGTCCGGGTTCTTGCTCTTTAGGCCAAAGGCAGATGACCTCAGGCCTTGGATATTCCAGGATGATATAGTGAAGGCTTTTTGTTCCATAAAGTGTCCAATGTTGTTGGTCATGGTTTGGCCTCAGGCCAGTAAGTGTGAGCAGAGCCTGCTGAGCATCTGGTACATGCCGTTGGCTTGGGCGAGTGTAAGAGTGGGGGTTGGGCCTGTTTGCCCGCTCACTACCTGGGCGTATGTGTGACTTCCATGTTGATGCCCTCTTTGTGGGGGTGGGGTGCATGGGGTGGGCAGGAGTGGCATAGGTCTGATCTGAGGGGGCCTAAATGGGGTGTGGGCATGGTTGATGTGGGGGGGTGTTGATTGGTTGGGGTGGGGGTGTGGATGTGTCTGGGGGTGCTGTGGTCTGGATGTAAGTCCTCTTGGCGTGGGTCCTCTATGTGTACGTCAGGGGGGGGGGGGTCCTGAAGTTCTTGGAGGGTGTCTCGCTGGTCTGGGTGGGGTGTCTATTGATCTGTTGCTGTTGGGGCTGCGTTTGAGAGCGATGTCCTTTAGAGTCCGGGCAAAGGTGGGCACTGCTGCCTTGTAGAGGTGGACCTGGTCATAGAGGCTGTTCAAGTCCAGGGTGGAGTGGTGGGCCAGAAAGACATTTGGTTTTGAAGCACAGTCACGGGAAATGCTTGCGTTTACCCGCTGTATTGTAGCAGGGTGGAAGTCTTTTTGTGGTAGCAGGGTGGAGATAACCACTTGTGCGTTGGGGAACGTAGAAGAAGCTTTTTCAATCACTCCCTTTAGTGCTGTGGCCACCCTTTCTTGCTGTGCTCTCAGGTCGTTTGTGCCTGTGTGTATTATTATGTGGCTAGGTGAGCCTAGTTTGTCCTCAGACAGAAGGTCTAGGGCGCGCTGGGTGTTTGGACACCAGAGTTTAGACACACTGTGTTTGGGAAAAAGGTTTTTTTCTTCTATAAATTTACCATTTGAGTCCATAAGGAGGACAATCTGTGTCTTTTGTTTGTCCTCAGTGGGTGTGGGGGGGTTATCAGGAGGGCTATCAGGGTGGCTGACCGGGGGGGTGCTCAGAGGGGGTGAGAGCTGCTGGGCTTGGGGTTTTTCTTTTGTCTGTTATGCTGTGATGTCGACTCTATGGTCAGGGTCTGGTGTGGACTGTTCTGCTGTGGTATTGAGACTTTTGTCGGGTGCTGAGGTGGGCTGTTCTGCTGGCGTCTCTGTGGGGATGGCCACCTCCCTAGTGGGTTGTTCTCTGTCACATGCCATCCCCCTCCACCTCTCCTCCAGCAGTCTGATCCTCTCCTCCATCCCCCTCTCCCTCTCCTCCAGCAGTCTAATCCTCTCCTCTAGTGCTCTGTTCTGCTCCTGCTTCTGCTCTTTCTCCTGTTGAAATTGTCTCACCACAGTCCAGAGTGCAGATATGTCTCTCTCCACCTCCAGCTCTCCAGGTCTGGTTAAGGGGGTGCTGGACTGTTGTCTGGGTCTGTGCTGACTGGAGTGTAATCACCTGCTTTTCCAGCTCCACCTGCCTTACCTCCAGCTGGGTGAATTTATCCTTCATTTCAATGAGGGGGAAGTACTCTGTGCTGGGAGGTTGACTGTCTGCTGAGGGTTGCTCGTCTGTGGGTCCTGATGAAGAGGCCTGGTCTGACCCGCTTGGGGTGGGGGTATCTTTATCAAGGGAGAGCTTCTCCTGCTGGGCTAATTCTTTGATTAGGTGAAAGTACAGCTGAAACTGTTTGGGGTTGCCCTGTACCAATACTGTTCCAGACTTATAAAGATTTATATTAGCTGACTCCTCGTCCTCGTTGTCAAGAATCCTGAGTTTCCACCCCTCGTTAACCCCCCCCCTCTCTTAACCTGTCTAGGATCAGCGTGGCGCTAGCGGCACACCCCCCCCCCCCCCCCACTGAAAAACCAGTGCCGCGAAATTCAAAAAAAATATTTTTTAAAAATATTTAACTTTCACACATTAAAGTCCAATACAGCTAATGAAAGACACAGATCTTGTGAATCCAGTCAACATTTCCGATTTTTAAAATGTTTTACAGGAAGACACAATATGTAAAGATGTACATCTATTACCTAAAAACACATTAGCATAATCCACCATCTTTTATTTGTCCACCAACACCAGTAGCCATCACCAATTCGGCTAAACTAAGATATTTATAGCCCCTAACCAACAAAAAAACTCATTAGATGACAGTCTGATAACATATTTATGGTATGGGATAGGTTTTGTTAGAAAAAAGTGCATATTTCAGGTAGACTTCATAGTTTACAATTGCACCCACCATCACAAATGGACTAGAATAATTACAATGAGCAACGTGTTTACCTAACTACTAATCATCAAACATTTCGTAAAAATACACAGCATACACGAATCGAAAGACACAGATCCTGTGAATACAGACAATATTTCAGATTTTCTAAGTGTCTTACAGCGAAAACACAATAAATCGTTATATTAGCTTAGCACATAGCAATTAGCAGCCCAGCATTGATTCTAGCCAAAGTGAGCGATAAAAGTCAACATCGCCAAAAGATATTAATTTTTTCACTAACCTTCTCAGAATTCTTCCGATGACACTCCTGTAACATCACATTACAACATGCATATACAGTTTGATCGAAAATGTTTATATTTAGCCACCAAAATCATGGTTAGACAATGTGAAATGTAGACAAGCTGGTAAAGAAAATGTCCTTGCGCCACTTAGACAGTGATCTACTCTTATACATAAATACTCATAAACGTGACTAAAAAATACAGGGTGGACAGGGATTGATAGACAATTTAATTCTTAATACAATTGCGTTATTACATTTTTTAATTTATCCTTACTTTTCAATACAGTTTGCGCCAAGCGAAGCTACGTCAAAAAACATGGCGTCCTAAGCCACTAAAATGTTTCGACAGAAACACGATTTATCATAATAAAAATGTCCTACCTTGAGCTGTTCTTCCATCAGTATCTTGGGCAAAGGATCCTTTCTTGGGAGAAATCGTCTTTTGGTGGAAAGCTGTCCTCTTGCCATGTGGAAATGTCAACTGCGTTCGGGATGAACTGAAAAGCGTGCCCAACTTTTCACATCGTTGCAAAAATAAATGTCCCAAAATCGCACTAAACGGATATAAATTGCTATAAAACGCTTTAAATTAACTACCTTATGATGTTTTTAACTCCTATAACGAGTGAAAAGATGACCGGAGAAATATAACAGGCTAAACTAACGCTTGGAACAGGTGCGCTCCGGTGTCCTCTAGGCTCATGACGCAGCTCCCAAAGAATGACTAGCTTCAGAGTTTTTTCATTTGTAGGGCCTGTGAACGCGCAATCGACCCCGTTGGAATCGTCATCACGTAAAGGCATCCAGGGGAAGACGTAAGAAGTGTCCGTATAGTCATAGCAACGACAGTGCCCCTTTAACTGACTTCAGAAGAGTGGCCAACATTTCTCAAATCTGACTCCATGTCAGGGAAATTGCTGTAGAATGGGCTCTGTTCCACTTAGAGACAAAATTTCAACTCCTATAGAAACTATAGACTGTTTTCTATCCAATAATAATAATAATATGCATATTGTACGATCAAGGATTTTGTGGGAAGCCGTTTAAAAAATTAGCCAAATTAGCATAAATAGTCTAAACAGCGCCCCCATCCCCAACAGGTTAACAGAGGGGTAGTGTGCTAATATAGCACTGTGCCATGCCAGGGGATGGTTTGTGTGGAAGATAAGGTTGCTGATGTTCCCATTTTTGTAATAGTCAGCAAAAAGTGTCTCTTGATTTTCCATAAGGAGCTTCATTTTGTGCTCTTTTCTTGCCTTGTCATTCTTCACACTCACAGGGTACTGTATTTTAATTACCTCTGAACAGCGGGAGGCAGCTTCTAAGGCCTCTCCCTTTGTTTTGGGTAGACTATTCGACTCTCCTGCCATTGTTGGGCTAATGGTCTTTGACACCTCTCACTTGACAGTCAGTGCTAGTTGAAGCTGTATCAAGCTTGGCAATTATGTTTCATTCAATGCTTATAAAGTAATGTCATGTATTTTTCTTCTTGGCTTTTGGCAATAGAATATAGTTTCAGACTAAACATTACTCACTCAGTTCCAGGTTGGGTGGTGTTTTCAGGTTTCTGTTGTTTTCCAGAGAATTTGCTGTGTAATAATCCTTGGTATTTGTGAATCTTTCAGGTGATTCCGTAATTCCGTCCAAAATCAGGATGTAGGTTTTGAGTTTTGATTTGAATATAGGGTTATGTTGTAGAGGGTAGCATCCTGTATGTGTTCCTGACAAAAAATCCAAGTTTAACTAACTCTAAATCTATATTTTTTAAAGAAAATGCTGAAAAATGCAGGAGCTCATCTGATCATGACCTCTCTCTCTCTCACTCCCTCTCTCTCTCTCTCTTTGTCTCTCTGTATCGCTGTCTCTCTCTCTCTCTCCCTCTCTCTCTGTGTCTTTCTCTCTTGTACCTTTTTCTCTTTCTCTCTCAATTCATTAAATTCCATACAATTCAAATTAGCTTTATTGGCTTCATAAATAATATTTCTCTCTCGCTCTCGCTCTCTGTCTGTCGCTGTCTCTGTCTCTGTCTGTCAGGTGGAGTATGATGGTCTGACAGGCCATGTGGAGTTCAACAGTAAAGGACAGAGGACCAACTACACCCTGAGGATTCTGGAGAAACACCGCAGGGATCACAGAGAGGTCAGAGGGCACTGGGATTATAGAGAAACAGAGTTTGACACAAAACAGCTTCTGTGTTGACAGTAATCCTTCATAACAGTGACATTCTAGCCTTATAATTAGAATTGGTTATGCTATGGAAGTGCTTTGTGATTAGCTAGCTACAGTGTGTATTTAGCTATAACACCAGCTGAGGACTAAAGGCTAAATCGAACAGCAAAATCAATGGTTGTTTTTTGGGTTGACATTTGTGATACGAGACTCCAAGGGGGATCTCCAAAAATGTAGCACTCGTATTCTAATTAGATGGTTTTCCATCTAAACGTGAAGGACTTTAACGTTCTACATTTCAAACACCGTGAGGGTGCTGACATCTATCTACAACGCTCCTAGAAATATAGGGCTTTAGAAAAAAATGATAATTCTATCTTTATTAGAGCCATTTACAGCTATCTGACCCATAGAGAGATGTATGTGATCATATAGTTTATCTTCACATAGTTTATCAAAGTGCCTTGGGCTTGTCCTCTGGAATCTAGATCCTTCTTGTTTTACACTGTCACATGATTTCCTGTACCTCCTGTATAATCACACACATCCTGCAATTATTATCATCTCTCTCTCTCTCAGATTGGTATCTGGTACTCCAACAACACACTGGCTATGAACGCCACCAGTCTGGACATCAACGTCTCGGAGACACTGGCCAACAAGACCCTCATCGTCACCACCATACTGGTGAGGTCAAACCCTTTATCGTAACCACCATACTGGTGAGGTCAAAACCTTCATTATGACCACCATAGTGGTGAGGTCAAAAACGTTATCATGACCACCACACTGAGTCAAAAACTTTATTATGACCACCACACTGAAGAGGCCAAAACCTTTATTATGACCCCAATACTGAAGAGGCCTAAACCTTTATTATGGCCACCATACGGGTGAGGTAAAAACCTTTATTATGGCCACCATACTGAAGAGGTCAAAACCTTTATTATGACACCCATACAGGTGAGTTTAAAACCTTTATTATGGCCACAATACTGGTGAGGTCAAAACCTTTATTATGGCCACCATACTGAAGATGCCAAAACCTTTATTATGACCATCATACTGGTGAGGTCAAAACCTTTCTTATGGCCACCATACTGGTGAGGTCAAAACCTTTATTATGGCCACCATACTGGTGAGGTCAAAACCTTTATTATGACCACCACACTGAAGAGGCCAAAACCTTTATTATGGCCAACATACTGGTGAGGTCAAAACCTTCATTATGACCACCATAGTGGTGTGGTGAAAACCTTTATTATGACCACCATACTGGTGAGGTCAAAACCTTTATTATGACCACCACACTGAAGAGGTCAAAACCTTTATTATGACCCCAATACTGAAGAGGCCTAAACCTTTATTATGGCCACCATACGGGTGAGGTAAAAACCTTTATTATGGCCACCATACTGAAGAGGTCAAAACCTTTATTATGACACCCATACAGGTGAGTTTAAAACCTTTATTATGGCCACAATACTGGTGAGGTCAAAACCTTTATTATGGCCACCATACTGAAGATGCCAAAACCTTTATTATGACCATCATACTGGTGAGGTCAAAACCTTTCTTATGGCCACCATACTGGTGAGGTCAAAACCTTTATTATGGCCACCATACTGGTGAGGTCAAAACCTTTATTATGACCACCACACTGAAGAGGCCAAAACCTTTATTATGGCCAACATACTGGTGAGGTCAAAACCTTTATTATGGCCACCATACTGGTGAGGTCAAAACATTTATTATGACCACCACACAGAAGAGGCCAAAACCTTTATTATGGCCACCATACTGAAGAGGCCAAAACCTTTATTATGACCCCCATACTGAAGAGGCCAAAACCTTTATTATGACCACCACACTAGTGAGATCAAAACCTTTATTATGACCACCACACTGAAAAGGTCAAAACCTTTATTATGACCACCATACTGGTGAGGTCAAAACCTTTATTATGACCACCACACTGAAGAGGCGAAAACCTTTATTATGGCCACCATACTGGTGAGGTCCAAACCTTTATCATGGCCACCATACTGGTGAGGTCAAAACCTTTATTATGACCACCATACTGGTGAGGTCAAAACCTTTATCATGACCACCATACTGGTGAGGTCAAAACCTTTATCATGACCACCATACTGGTGAGGTCAAAACCTTTATTATGACCACCATACTGGTGAGGTCAAAACCTTTATTACTTCCACCATAGTGGTGAGGTCAAAACCTTTATTATGGCCACCACACTGAAGAGGTCAAAAACCTTTTTTCTGACCACCACACTGAAGAGATCAAAACCTTTTATTATGACCACAATACTGGTGAGGTCAAAACCTTTATTATGACCACCACACTGGTGAGGTCAAAACCTTTATTATGACCACCACACTGAAGAGGACAAAATCTTTATTATGACCCCCATACTGGTGTGGTCAAAACCTTTATTATGACCACCATACTGGTGAGGTCAAAACCTTTATTGTGACCTCAATACTGGTGAGGTCAAAACCTTTATTATGACCACCACATCGAAGAGGTCAAAACCTTTATTATGACCACCTCACTGGTGAGGTTAAAACCTTTATTATGGCCACCATACTGAAGAGGCCAACACCTTTATTATGACCACCATACTGAAGAGGCAAAAACCTTTATTATGACCACCATACTGAAGAGGAAAAAACCTTTATTATGACCACCATACTGAAGAGGCCAAAACCTTTATTATGGCCACCATACTGAAGAGAACCAAACCTTTATTATGGCCACCATACTGGTGATCTCAAAACCTTTATTATGACCCCCATACTGATGAGGTCAAAATCTTTATTATGACCCCCATACTGATGAGGTCAAAATCTTTATTATGACCACCGTACTGGTGAGGTCAAAACCTTTATTATGACCACCGTACTGGTGAGTTCAAAACCTTTATTATGACCATAATACTGGTGAGGTCAAAACCTTTATCATGACCACCATACTGGTGAGGTCAAAACCTTTATTATGACCCCCATACTGGTGAGGTCAAAACCTTTATTACTTCCACCATAGTGGTGAGGTCAAAACCTTTATTATGACCACCACACTGGTGTGGTCAAAACCTTTATTATGACCCCCATACTGGTGAGGTCAAAACCTTTATTATGACCACCACACTGAAGAGGTCCAACCCATTATTTTGGCCACCACACTGAAGAGGTCAAAACCTTTTTTCTGACCACCACACTGAAGAGATCAAAACCTTTATTATGACCACAATACTGGTGAGGTCAAAACCTTTATTATGACCACCACACTGGTGAGGTCAAAACCTTTATTATGACCACCACACTGAAGAGGCCAAAACCTTTATTATGACCACCATTTTGGTGAGGTCAAAACCTTTATTATGACCACCATACTGGTGAGATCAAAACCTTTATTATGACCACCATACTGGTGAGGTCAAAACCTTTATTATGACCACCATACTGGTGAGGTCAAAACCTTTATTATGACCACCATACTGGTGAGGTCAAAACCTTTATTATGACCACCATACTGGTGAGGTCAAAACCTTTATTATGACCCTCATACAGGTGAGGTCAAAACCTTTATTATGAGCACCATACAGGTGAGGTCAAAACCTTTATTATGAGCACCATACTGGTGAGGTCAAAACCTTTATTATGACCACCATACTGGTGAGGTCAAAACCTTTATTATGACCCTCATACAGGTGAGGTCAAAACCTTTATTATGAGCACCATACTGGTGAGGTCAAAACCTTTATTATGACCACCATACTGGTGAGGTCAAAACCTTTATTATGACCACCATACTGGTGAGGTCAAAACCTTTATTACTTCCGCCATACTGGTGAGGTCAAAACCTTTATTATGGCCACCATACTGGTGAGGTCAAAACCTTTATTATGACCACCTCACTGAAGAGGCCAAAATCTTTATTATGGCCACCATACTGGTGAGGTCAAAACCTTTTGTATGGTCACCATACTGAAGAGGCCAAAACCTTTATTATGACCCCCATACTGGTGTGGTCAAAACCATTATTATAGCCACAATACTGGTGAGGTCATAACCTTTATTATGGCCACCACACTGGTGAGATCAAAACCTTTATTAAGACCACCATACTGAAGACGCAAAAACCTTTATTATGACCACCATACTGAAGAGGCAAAAACCTTTATTAAGACCACCACACTGGTGAGGTCAAAGCCTTTATTATGACCACCATACTGGTGAGGTCAAAACCTTTATTATGAACCCCATACTTGTGAGGTCAAAACCTTTATTATGACCACCACACTGAAGAGGATAAAACCTTTATTATGACCACCATACTGAAGAGGTCAAAACCTTTATTATGTCCACCATACTGGTGAGGTCAAAACCTTTAATATGACCACCACACTGGTGAGGTCAAAACCTTTATTATGAACACCACACTGGTGAGGTCAAAACCGTTGTTATGACCACCACACTGGTGAGGTCAAAACCTTTATTATGACCACCATACTGGTGAGGTTAAAACCTTTATTATGACCACCACACTGGTGAGGTCAAAACCTTTATTATGACCACCATACTGGTGAGGTCAAAACCTTTATTATGTCCACCATACTGGTGAGGTCAAAACCTTTAATATGACCACCACACTGGTAAGGTCAAAACCTTTATTATGACCACCACACTGGTGAGGTCAAAACCTTTATTATGACCACCACACTGGTGAGGTCAAAACCTTTATTATGACCACAACACTGAAGTAATCCAAATCTTTATTATGACCCCCATACTGAAGAGGCCAAAACCTTTTTTATGGCCAACATACTGAAGAGGTCCAACCCTTTAGTATGGCCAACATACTGGTGAGGTCAAAACCTTTATTATGGTCACCATACTGAAGAGGCCAAAACCTTTATTATGACCACATACTGGTGAAGTCAAAACCTTTATTATGACCACCACACTGGTGAGGTCAAAACCTATTTTATGGTCACCATACGGAAGAGGTCAAAACCTTTATTATGGCCACCATACTAAAGAGGCAAAAACCTTTATTATGACCCTCATACAGGTGAGGTCAAAACCTTTATTATGAGCACCATACTGGTGAGGTCAAAACCTTTATTATGACCACCATACTGGTGAGGTCAAAACCTTTATTACTTCCGCCATACTGGTGAGGTCAAAACCTTTATTATGGCCACCATACTGGTGAGGTCAAAACCTTTATTATGACCACCTCACTGAAGAGGCCAAAATCTTTATTATGGCCACCATACTGGTGAGGTCAAAACCTTTTGTATGGTCACCATACTGAAGAGGCCAAAACCTTTATTATGACCACCATACTGGTGTGGTCAAAACCATTATTATAGCCACAATACTGGTGAGGTCATAACCTTTATTATGGCCACCACACTGGTGAGGTCAAAACCTTTATTAAGACCACCACACTGGTGAGGTCAAAACCTTTATTAAGACCACCATACTGAAGACGCAAAAACCTTTATTATGACCACCATACTGAAGAGGCAAAAACCTTTATTATGACCACCACACTGGTGAGGTCAAAGCCTTTATTATGACCACCATACTGGTGAGGTCAAAACCTTTATTATGAACCCCATACTTGTGAGGTCAAAACCTTTATTATGACCACCACACTGAAGAGGCCAAAACCTTTATTATGACCACCATACTGAAGAGGTCAAAACCTTTATTATGTCCACCATACTGGTGAGTTCAAAACCTTTAATATGACCACCACACTGGTGAGGTCAAAACCTTTAATATGACCACCACACTGGTGAGGTCAAAACCTTTATTATGAACACCACACTGGTGAGGTCAAAACCGTTGTTATGACCACCACACTGGTGAGGTCAAAACCTTTATTATGACCACCATACTGGTGAGGTTAAAACCTTTATTATGACCACCACACTGGTGAGGTCAAAACCTTTATTATGACCACCATACTGAAGAGGTCAAAACCTTTATTATGTCCACCATACTGGTGAGGTCAAAACCTTTAATATGACCACCACACTGGTAAGGTCAAAACCTTTATTATGACCACCACACTGGTGAGGTCAAAACCTTTATTATGACCACCACACTGGTGAGGTCAAAACCTTTATTATGACCACAACACTGAAGTAATCCAAATCTTTATTATGACCCCCATACTGAAGAGGCCAAAACCTTTTTTATGGCCAACATACTGGTGAGGTCAAAACCTCTATTATGGCCACCATACTGGTGAGGTCAAAACATTTATTATGACCACCACACTGAAGAGGCCAAATTCTTTATTATGGCCACCAAACTGGTGAGGTCAAAACCTATTTTATGGTCACCATACTGAAGAGGTCAAAACCTTTATTATGACCACCACACTGGTGAGGTCAAAACCTTTATTATGACCACCACACTGAAGAGGTCAAAACCTTTATTATAACCCCCAAACTGAAGAGGACAAAAACCTTTATTATGACCACCACACTGGTGAGGTCAAGACCTTTATTATGACCACCACACTGGTGAGGTCAAAACCTTTATTATGACCACAACACTGAAGTAATCCAAATCTTTATTATGACCCCCATACTGAAGAGGCCAAAACCTTTTTTATGGCCAACATACTGGTGAGGTCAAAACCTCTATTATGGCCACCATACTGGTGAGGTCAAAACATTTATTATGACCACCACACTGAAGAGGCCAAATTCTTTATTATGGCCACCAAACTGGTGAGGTCAAAACCTATTTTATGGTCACCATACTGAAGAGGTCAAAACCTTTATTATGACCACCACACTGGTGAGGTCAAAACCTTTATTATGACCACCACACTGAAGAGGTCAAAACCTTTATTATAACCCCCAAACTGAAGAGGACAAAAACCTTTATTATGACCACCACACTGGTGAGGTCAAGACCTTTATTATGACCACCACACTGGTGAGGTCAAAACCTTTATTATGACCACCATACGGAAGAGGTCTAAACCTTTATTATGACCACCACACTGGTGAGGTCAAAACCTTTATTATGACCACCACACTGAAGAGACCAAAACCTTTGTTTTGGCCACCACACTGAAGAGGCCAAAACCTTTATTATGGCCACCATACTGAAGAGGTCAAAACCTTTATTATAACCCCCAAACTGAAGAGGACAAAAACCTTTATTATGATCCCCATACTGAAGAGGTCCAACCCATTATTATGGCCACCACACTGAAGAGGTCAAAACCTTTATTATGACCACCATACAGGTGAGGTCAAAACCTTTATTATGACCACCATACAGGTGAGGTCAAAACCTTTATTATGATCATAATACTGGTGAGGTCAAAATCTTTATTATGACCACCATACTGGTGAGGTCAAACCCTTTATTATGACCACCATACTGGTGAGGTCAAACCCTTTATTATGACCACCATACTGGTGAGGTCAAAACCTTTATTATGGCCACCATACTGGTGAGGTCAAAACCTTTATTATGACCACCTCACTGAAGAGGCCAAAATCTTTATTATGGCCACCATACTGGTGAGGTCAAAACCTTTATTATGACCACCACACTGGTGAGGTCAAAGCCTTTATTATGACCACCATACTGGTGAGGTCAAAACCTTTATTATGAACCCCATACTTGTGAGGTCAAAACCTTTATTATGACCACCACACTGAAGAGGCCAAAACCTTTATTATGACCACCATACTGAAGAGGTCAAAACCTTTATTATGTCCACCATACTGGTGAGTTCAAAACCTTTAATATGACCACCACACTGGTGAGGTCAAAACCTTTAATATGACCACCACACTGGTGAGGTCAAAACCTTTATTATGAACACCACACTGGTGAGGTCAAAACCGTTGTTATGACCACCACACTGGTGAGGTCAAAACCTTTATTATGACCACCATACTGGTGAGGTTAAAACCTTTATTATGACCACCACACTGGTGAGGTCAAAACCTTTATTATGACCACCATACTGAAGAGGTCAAAACCTTTATTATGTCCACCATACTGGTGAGGTCAAAACCTTTAATATGACCACCACACTGGTAAGGTCAAAACCTTTATTATGACCACCACACTGGTGAGGTCAAAACCTTTATTATGACCACCACACTGGTGAGGTCAAAACCTTTATTATGACCACAACACTGAAGTAATCCAAATCTTTATTATGACCCCCATACTGAAGAGGCCAAAACCTTTTTTATGGCCAACATACTGGTGAGGTCAAAACCTCTATTATGGCCACCATACTGGTGAGGTCAAAACATTTATTATGACCACCACACTGAAGAGGCCAAATTCTTTATTATGGCCACCAAACTGGTGAGGTCAAAACCTATTTTATGGTCACCATACTGAAGAGGTCAAAACCTTTATTATGACCACCACACTGGTGAGGTCAAAACCTTTATTATGACCACCACACTGAAGAGGTCAAAACCTTTATTATAACCCCCAAACTGAAGAGGACAAAAACCTTTATTATGACCACCACACTGGTGAGGTCAAGACCTTTATTATGACCACCACACTGGTGAGGTCAAAACCTTTATTATGACCACAACACTGAAGTAATCCAAATCTTTATTATGACCCCCATACTGAAGAGGCCAAAACCTTTTTTATGGCCAACATACTGGTGAGGTCAAAACCTCTATTATGGCCACCATACTGGTGAGGTCAAAACATTTATTATGACCACCACACTGAAGAGGCCAAATTCTTTATTATGGCCACCAAACTGGTGAGGTCAAAACCTATTTTATGGTCACCATACTGAAGAGGTCAAAACCTTTATTATGACCACCACACTGGTGAGGTCAAAACCTTTATTATGACCACCACACTGAAGAGGTCAAAACCTTTATTATAACCCCCAAACTGAAGAGGACAAAAACCTTTATTATGACCACCACACTGGTGAGGTCAAGACCTTTATTATGACCACCACACTGGTGAGGTCAAAACCTTTATTATGACCACCATACGGAAGAGGTCTAAACCTTTATTATGACCACCACACTGGTGAGGTCAAAACCTTTATTATGACCACCACACTGAAGAGACCAAAACCTTTGTTTTGGCCACCACACTGAAGAGGCCAAAACCTTTATTATGGCCACCATACTGAAGAGGTCAAAACCTTTATTATAACCCCCAAACTGAAGAGGACAAAAACCTTTATTATGATCCCCATACTGAAGAGGTCCAACCCATTATTATGGCCACCACACTGAAGAGGTCAAAACCTTTATTATGACCACCATACAGGTGAGGTCAAAACCTTTATTATGACCACCATACAGGTGAGGTCAAAACCTTTATTATGATCATAATACTGGTGAGGTCAAAATCTTTATTATGACCACCATACTGGTGAGGTCAAACCCTTTATTATGACCACCATACTGGTGAGGTCAAACCCTTTATTATGACCACCATACTGGTGAGGTCAAAACCTTTATTATGGCCACCATACTGGTGAGGTCAAAACCTTTATTATGACCACCTCACTGAAGAGGCCAAAATCTTTATTATGGCCACCATACTGGTGAGGTCAAAACCTTTTGTATGGTCACCATACTGAAGAGGCCAAAACCTTTATTATGACCCCCATACTGGTGTGGCCAAAACCTTTATAATGACCATCATACTGGTGAGGTCAAAATCTTTGTTATGGCCAACACACTGGTGAGGTCAAAACCTTTATTATGACCACCATACGGAAGAGGTCTAAACCTTTATTATGACCACCACACTGGTGAGGTCAAAACCTTTATTATGACCACCACACTGAAGAGGCCAAAACCTTTGTTATGGCCACCACACTGAAGAGGCCAAGACCTTTATTATGACCACCATACTGGTGAGGTCAAAACCTTTATTATGACCACCACACTGGTGAGGTCAAAACCTTTATTATGACCACCACACTGGTGAGGATCAAAACCTTTATTATGACCACCATACTGGTGATGTCAAAACCTTTATTATGACCACCACACTGAAGAGGTCAAAACCTTTATTATGACTACAATATTTTGTGAGGTCAAAACCTTTATTATGACCACCACACTGAAGAGGCCAAAACCTTTATTATGACCACCCTACTGAAGAGGTCAAAACCTTTATTATGACCACCACACTGAAGAGGCCAAAACCTTTATTATGACCACCATTCTGGTGAGGTCAAAACCTTTATTATGATCCCCATACTGGTGAGGTCAAAACCTTTATTATGACCACCATACTGGTGAGGTCAAAACCTTTATTATGACCACCATACTGGTGAGGTCAAAACCTTTATTATGACCACCATACTTGTGAGGTCAAAACCTTTATTATGACCACCACACTGGTGAGGTCAAAACCTTTATTATGACCACCACACTGGTGAGGTCAAAACCTTTATTATGACCACCATACTGGTGATGTCAAAACCTTTATTATGACCACCACACTGGTGAGGTCAAAACCTTTATTATGACCACCATACTGAAGAGGTCAAAACCTTTATTATAACCCCCAAACTGAAGAGGACAAAAACCTTTATTATGACCACCATACTGAAGAGGTCCAACCCATTATTATGGCCACCACACTGAAGAGGTCAAAACCTTTATTCTGACCACCACACTGAAGAGATCAAAACCTTTATTATGACCACAATACTGGTGAGGTCAAAACCTTTATTATGACCACCACACTGGTGAGGTCAAAATCTTTATTATGACCACCATACTGGTGAGGTCAAACCCTTTTTTTATGACCACCATACTGGTGAGGTCAAAACCTTTATTACTTCCACCATAGTGGTGAGGTCAAAACCTTTTGTATGGTCACCATACTGAAGAGGCCAAAACCTTTATTATGACCCCCATACTGGTGTGGCCAAAACCTTTATAATGACCATCATACTGGTGAGGTCAAAATCTTTGTTATGGCCAACACACTGGTGAGGTCAAAACCTTTATTATGACCACCATACGGAAGAGGTCTAAACCTTTATTATGACCACCACACTGGTGAGGTCAAAACCTTTATTATGACCACCACACTGAAGAGGCCAAAACCTTTGTTATGGCCACCACACTGAAGAGGCCAAAACCTTTATTATGACCACCATACTGGTGAGGTCAAAACCTTTATTATGACCACCACACTGGTGAGGTCAAAACCTTTATTATGACCACCACACTGGTGAGGATCAAAACCTTTATTATGACCACCATACTGGTGATGTCAAAACCTTTATTATGACCACCACACTGAAGAGGTCAAAACCTTTATTATGACCACAATATTTTGTGAGGTCAAAACCTTTATTATGACCACCACACTGAAGAGGCCAAAACCTTTATTATGACCACCCTACTGAAGAGGTCAAAACCTTTATTATGACCACCACACTGAAGAGGCCAAAACCTTTATTATGACCACCATTCTGGTGAGGTCAAAACCTTTATTATGATCCCCATACTGGTGAGATCAAAACATTTATTATGACCACCACACTGAAGAGGCCAAAATCTTTATTATGGCCACCATACTGGTGAGGTCAAAACCTTTGTTATGGCCAACACACTGGTGAGGTCAAAACCTTTATTATGACCACCACACTGAAGAGGCCAAAACCTTTGTTATGGCCACCACACTGAAGAGGCCAAAACCTTTATTATGACAACCACACTGGTGAGGTCAAAACCGTTATTATGACCACCATACTGGTGATGTCAAAACCTTTATTATGACCACCACACTGGTGAGGTCAAAACATTTATTATGACCACCACACTGAAGAGGTCAAAACCTTTATTATAACCCCCAAACTGAAGAGGACAAAAACCTTTATTATGACCACCATACTGAAGAGGTCCAACCCATTATTATGGCCACCGCACTGAAGAGGTCCAACCCATTATTATGGCCACCACACTGAAGAGGTCAAAACCTTTATTCTGACCACCACACTGTAGAGATCAAAACCTTTATTATGACCACAATACTGGTGAGGTCAAAACCTTTATTATGACCACCACACTGGTGAGGTCAAAACCTTTATTATGACCACCACACTGAAGAGGCCAAAACCTTTATTATGACCACCATTCTGGTGAGGTCAAAACCTTTATTATGATCCCCATACTGGTGAGGTCAAAACCTTTATTATGACCACCATACTGGTGAGGTCAAAACCTTTATTATGACCACCATACTGGTGAGGTCAAAACCTTTATTATGACCACCATACTGGTGAGGTCAAAACCTTTATTATGACCACCATACTGGTGAGGTCAAAACCTTTATTATGATCATAATACTGGTGAGGTCAAAACCTTTATTATGACCACCATACTGGTGAGGTCAAAACCTTTATCATGACCACCATACTGGTGAGGTCAAACCCTTTATTATGACCACCATACTGGTGAGGTCAAAACCTTTATTATGGCCACCATACTGGTGAGGTCAAAACCTTTATTATGACCACCTCACTGAAGAGTCCAAAGTCTTTATTATGGCCACCATACTGGTGAGGTCAAAACCTTTGTTATGGCCAACACACTGTTGAGGTCAAAACCTTTATTATGACCACCATACGGAAGAGGTCTAAACCTTTATTATGACCACCACACTGGTGAGGTCAAAACCTTTATTATGACCACCACACTGAAGAGGTCAAAACCTTTATTATAACCGCCAAACTGAAGAGGACAAAAACCTTTATTATGACCACCATACTGAAGAGGTCCAACCCATTATTATGGCCACCACACTGAAGAGGTCCAACCCATTATTATGGCCACCACACTGAAGAGGTCAAAACCTTTATTCTGACCACCACACTGTAGAGATCAAAACCTTTATTATGACCACAATACTGGTGAGGTCAAAACCTTTATTATGACCACCACACTGGTGAGGTCAAAACCTTTATTATGACCACCACACTGAAGAGGCCAAAACCTTTATTATGACCACCATTCTGGTGAGGTCAAAACCTTTATTATGATCCCCATACTGGTGAGGTCAAAACCTTTATTATGACCACCATACTGTTGAGGTCAAAACCTTTATTATGACCACCATACTGGTGAGGTCAAAACCTTTATTATGACCACCATACTGGTGAGGTCAAAACCTTTATTATGATCATAATACTGGTGAGGTCAAAATCTTTATTATGACCACCATACTGGTGAGGTCAAAACCTTTATCATGACCACCATACTGGTGAGGTCAAACCCTTTCATTATGACCACCATACTGGTGAGGTCAAAACCTTTATTACTTCCACCATAGTGGTGAGGTCAAAACCTTTATTATGGCCACCATACTGGTGAGGTCAAAACCTTTATTATGACCACCTCACTGAAGAGTCCAAAGTCTTTATTATGGCCACCATACTGGTGAGGTCAAAACCTTTTGTATGGTCACCATACTGAAGAGGCCAAAACCTTTATTATGACCCCCATACTGTTGTGGCCAAAACCTTTATTATGACCATCATACTGGTGAGGTCAAAACCTTTGATATGGCCAACACACTGTTGAGGTCAAAACCTTTATTATGACCACCATACGGAAGAGGTCTAAACCTTTATTATGACCACCACACTGGTGAGGTCAAAACCTTTATTATGACCACCACACTGAAGAGGCCAAAACCTTTGTTATGGCCACCATACTGAAGAGGCCAAAACCTTTATTATCACCACCATACTGGTGAGGTCAAAACCTTTATTATGACCACCACACTGGTGAGGTCAAAACCTATTTTATGACCACCATACTGGTGATGTCAAAACCTTTATTATGACCACCACACTGGTGAGGTCAAAACCTTTATTATGACCACCACACTGAAGAGGACAAAAACCTTTATTATGACCACCATACTGAAGAGGTCCAACCCATTATTATGGCCACCACACTGAAGAGGTCAAAACCTTTATTCTGACCACCACACTGAAGAGATCAAAACCTTTATTATGACCACAATATTGGTGAGGTCAAGACCTTTATTATGACCACCACACTGGTGAGGTCAAAACCTTTATTATGACCACCACACTGAAGAGGCCAAACCCTTTATTATGACCACCATTCTGGTGAGGTCAAAACCTTTATTATGATCCCCATACTGGTGAGGTCAAAACCTTTATTATGACCACCATACTGGTGAGGTCAAAACCTTTATTATGACCGCCATACTGGTGAGGTCAAAACCTTTATTATGACCACCATACTGGTGAGGTCAAAACCTTTATTATGATCATAATACTGGTGAGGTCAAAATCTTTATTATGACCACCATACTGGTGAGGTCAAAACCATTATTATGACCACCATATTGGTGAGGTCAAAACCTTTATTACTTCCACCATAGTGGTGAGGTCAAAACCTTTATTATGGCCACCATACTGAAGAGGCCAACACCTTTATTATGACCACCACACTGAAGTAATCCAAATCTTTATTATGACCCCCATACGGAAGAGGTCAAAACCTTTATTATGGCCACCATACTAAAGAGGCAAAAACCTTTATTATGACCACCACACTGAAGTAATCCAAATCTTTATTATGACCCCCATACGGAAGAGGTCAAAACCTTTATTATGGCCACCATACTAAAGAGGCAAAAACCTTTATTATGACCACCACACTGAAGTAATCCAAATCTTTATTATGACCCCCATACGGAAGAGGTCAAAACCTTTATTATGGCCACCATACTAAAGAGGCAAAAACCTTTATTATGACCACCATACTGAAGAGGTCCAAAACTTTATTATGGCCACCATACTGGTGAGGTCAAAACCTTTATTATGACCACCTCACTGAAGAGGCCAAAACCTTTATTATGACCATCATACTGGTGAGGTCAAAACCTTTGTTATGGCCAACACACTGGTGAGGTCAAAACCTTTATTATGACCACCATACGGAAGAGGTCCAAACCTTTATTATGACCGCCACACTGGTGAGGTCAAAACCTTTATTATGACCACCACACTGAAGAGGCCAAAACCTTTGTTATGGCCACCACACTGAAGAGGCCAAAACCTTTATTATGACCACCATACTGGTGAGGTCAAAACCTTTATTATGACCACCACACTGGTGAGGTCAAAACCTTTATTATGACCACCATACTGGTGATGTCAAAACCTTTATTATGACCACCACACTGGTGAGGGCAAAACCTTTATTATGACCACCACACTGAAGAGGTCAAAACCTTTATTATAACCCCCAAACTGAAGAGGACAAAAACCTTTATTATGACCACCATACTGAAGAGGTCCAACCCATTATTATGGCCACCACACTGAAGAGGTCAAAACCTTTATTCTGACCACCACACTGAAGAGATCAAAACCTTTATTATGACCACAATACTGGTGAGGTCAAGACCTTTATTATGACCACCACACTGGTGATGTCAAAACCTTTATTATGACCACCACACTGAAGAGGCCAAAACCTTTATTATGACCACCATTCTGGTGAGGTCAAAACCTTTATTATGATCCCCATACTGGTGAGGTCAAAACCTTTATTATGACCACCATACTGGTGAGGTCAAAACCTTTATTATGACCACCATACTGGTGAGGTCAAAACCTTTATTATGACCCGCATACAGGTGAGGTCAAAACCGTTATCATGACCACCATACTGGTGAGGTCAAAACCTTTATTATGATCATAATACTGGTGAGATCAAAACCTTTATTACTTCCACCATAGTGGTGAGGTCAAAACCTTTATTATGGCCACCATACTGGTGAGGTCAAAACCTTTTGTATGGTCACCATACTGAAGAGGCCAAAACCTTTATTATGACCCCCATACTGGTGTGGTCAAAACCTTTATTATGACCACCATACTAGTGAGGTCAAAACCTTTATTATGACCACAATACTGGTGAGGTCAAAACCTTTATTATGACCACCACATTGAAGAGGTCAAAACCTTTATTATGACCCCCAAACTGAAGAGGTCAAAACCTTTATTATGACCACCATACTGAAGAGGCCAACACCTTTATTATGGCCACCATCCTGAAGAGGCCAAAACCTTTATTATGACCACCATCCTGAAGAGGCAAAAACCTTTATTATGACCACCACACTGAAGAGGCCAACACCTTTATTATGGCCACCATACTGAAGAGGACAAAACCTTTATTATGACCACCATACTGAAGAGGCCAAAACCTTTATTATGACCACCATACTGAAGAGGCCAAAACCTTTATTATGACCACCATACTGAAGAGGCAAAAACTTTTATTATGACCACCATACTGGTAAGGTCAAAGGTCAAAACTTTTATTATGAACCCCATGTTTGTGAGGTCAAAACCTTTATTATGACCACAATATTTTGTGAGTTCAAAACCTTTATTATGACCACCACACTGAAGAGGTCAAAACCTTTATTATGACCACCTCACTGGTGAGGTCAAAACCTTTATTATGACCACCACACTGAAGAGGTCAAAACCTTTCTTCTGACCACCACACTGAAGAGATCAAAACCTTTATTATGACCATCATACTGGTGAGGTCAAAACCTTTATTAAGACCACCACACTGAAGAGATCAAAACCTTTATTATGACCATCATACTGGTGAGGTCAAAACCTTTATTAAGACCACCACACTGGTGAGGTCAAAACCTTTATTATGACCACCACACTGAAGAGGCCAAAACCTTTATTATGACCACCATTCTGGTGAGGTCAAAACCTTTATTATGATCCCCATACTGGTGAGGTCAAAACCTTTATTTTGACCACCATACTGGTGAGGTCAAAACCTTTATTATTACCACCATACTGGTGAGGTCAAAACCTTTATTATGACCCACATACAGGTGAGGTCAAAACCTTTATTATGACCACCATACTGGTGAGGTCAAAACCTTTATTATGATCATAATACTGGTGAGGTCAAAACCTTTATCATGACCACCATACTGGTGAGGTCAAAACCTTTATCATGACCACCATACTGGTGAGGTCAAAACCTTTATTACTTCCACCATAGTGGTGAGGTCAAAACCTTTATTATGACCACCTCACTGAAGAGGCCAAAATCTTTATTATGGCCACCATACTGGTGAGGTCAAAACCTTTATTATGTCCACCATACTGGTGAGGTCAAAACCTTTAATATGACCACCACACTGGTGAGGTCAAAACCTTTAATATGACCACCATACTGGTGAGGTTAAAACCTTTATTATGACCACCACACTGGTGAGGTCAAAACCTTTATTATGACCACCATACTGGTGATGTCAAAACCTTTATTATGACCACCACACTGGTGATGTCAAAACCTTTATTATGACCACCACACTGGTGAGGTCAAAACCTTTATTATGACCACCACACTGGTGAGGTCAAAACCTTTATTATGACCACCACACTGGTGAGGTCAAAACCTTTATTATGACCACCACACTGGTGATGTCAAAACCTTTATTATGACCACCACACTGGTGAGGTCAAAACCTTTATTATGACCACCACACTGGTGAGGTCAAAACCTTTATTATGACCACCACACTGAAGTAATCCAAATCTTTATTATGACCCCCATACTGAAGAGGCCAAAACCTTTTTTATGGCCAACATACTGAAGAGGTCCAACCCTTTAGTATGGCCACCATACTGGTGAGGTCAAAACCTTTATTATGGTCACCATACTGAAGAGGCCAAAACCTTTATTATGACCACATACTGGTGAAGTCAAAACCTTTATTATGACCACCACACTGGTGAGGTCAAAACCTATTTTATGGTCACCATACGGAAGAGGTCAAAACCTTTATTATGGCCACCATACTAAAGAGGCAAAAACCTCTATTATTACCACCATACTGAAGAGGTCCAAACCTTTATTATGGCCACCATACTGGTGAGGTCAAAACATTTATTATGACCACCACACTGAAGAGGCCAAATTCTTTATTATGGCCACCAAACTGGTGAGGTCAAAACCTATTTTATGGTCACCATACTGAAGAGGTCAAAACCTTTATTATGACCACCACACTGGTGAGGTCAAAACCTTTATTATGACCACCACACTGAAGAGGTCAAAACCTTTATTATAACCCCCAAACTGAAGAGGACAAAAACCTTTATTATGACCACCATACTGAAGAGGTCCAACCCATTATTATGGCCACCACAATGAAGAGGTCAAAACCTTTATTCTGACCACCACACTGAAGAGATCAAAACCTTTATTATGACCACCACACTGGTGAGGTCAAAACCTTTATTATGACCACCATACGGAAGAGGTCAAAACCTTTATTATGACCACCATACGGAAGAGGTCTAAACCTTTATTATGACCACCATACGGAAGAGGTCAAAACCTTTATTATGACCGCCATACGGAAGAGGTCAAAACCTTTATTATGACCACCATACGGAAGAGGTCTAAACCTTTATTATGACCACCACACTGGTGAGGTCAAAACCTTTATTATGACCACCATACGGAAGAGGTCAAAACCTTTATTATGACCACCATACAGAAGAGGTCTAAACCTTTATTATGACCACCACACTGGTGAGGTCAAAACCTTTATTATGACCACCACACTGAAGAGACCAAAACCTTTGTTTTGGCCACCACACTGAAGAGGCCAAAACCTTTGTTTTGGCCACCACACTGAAGAGGTCAAAACCTTTATTATGACCACCATACGGAAGAGGACTAAACCTTTATTATGACCACCACACTGGTGAGGTCAAAACCTTTATTATGACCACCACACTGAAGAGGCCAAAACCTTTGTTATGACCACCATACTGGTGATGTCAAAACCTTTATTATGGCCACCATACTGAAGAGGTCAAAACCTTTATTATAACCCCCAAACTGAAGAGGACAAAAACCTTTATTATGATCCCCATACTGAAGAGGTCCAACCCATTATTATGGCCACCACACTGAAGAGGTCAAAACCTTTATTATGACCACCATACAGGTGAGGTCAAAACCTTTATTATGACCACCATTCAGGTGAGGTCAAAACCTTTATTATGATCATAATACTGGTGAGGTCAAAATCTTTATTATGACCACCATACTGGTGAGGTCAAACCCTTTATTATGACCACCATACTGGTGAGGTCAAAACCTTTATTATGACCACCATACGGAAGAGGTCAAAACCTTTATTATGACCACCATACGGAAGAGGTCTAAACCTTTATTATGACCACCATACGGAAGAGGTCAAAACCTTTATTATGACCGCCATACGGAAGAGGTCAAAACCTTTATTATGACCACCATACGGAAGAGGTCTAAACCTTTATTATGACCACCACACTGGTGAGGTCAAAACCTTTATTATGACCACCATACGGAAGAGGTCAAAACCTTTATTATGACCACCATACGGAAGAGGTCTAAACCTTTATTATGACCACCACACTGGTGAGGTCAAAACCTTTATTATGACCACCACACTGAAGAGACCAAAACCTTTGTTTTGGCCACCACACTGAAGAGGCCAAAACCTTTGTTTTGGCCACCACACTGAAGAGGTCAAAACCTTTATTATGACCACCATACGGAAGAGGTCTAAACCTTTATTATGACCACCACACTGGTGAGGTCAAAACCTTTATTATGACCACCACACTGAAGAGGCCAAAACCTTTGTTATGACCACCATACTGGTGATGTCAAAACCTTTATTATGGCCACCATACTGAAGAGGTCAAAACCTTTATTATGACCCCCAAACTGAAGAGGACAAAAACCTTTATTATGATCCCCATACTGAAGAGGTCCAACCCATTATTATGGCCACCACACTGAAGAGGTCAAAACCTTTATTATGACCACCATACAGGTGAGGTCAAAACCTTTATTATGACCACCATTCAGGTGAGGTCAAAACCTTTATTATGATCATAATACTGGTGAGGTCAAAATCTTTATTATGACCACCATACTGGTGAGGTCAAACCCTTTATTATGACCACCATACTGGTGAGGTCAAAACCTTTATTACTTCCACCATACTGGTGAGGCCAAAATCTTTATTATGGTCACCATACTGGTGAGGTCAAAACCTTTTGTATGGTCACCATACTGAAGAGGCCAAAACCTTTATTATGACCCCCATACTGGTGTGGCCAAAACCTTTATTATGACCATCATACTGGTGAGGTCAAAATCTTTGTTATGGCCAACACACTGGTGAGGTCAAAACCTTTATTATGACCACCATACGGAAGAGGTCTAAACCTTTATTATGACCACCACACTGGTGAGGTCAAAACCTTTATTATGACCACCACACTGAAGAGGCCAAAACCTTTGTTATGGCCACCACACTGAAGAGGCCAAAACCTTTATTATGACCACCATACTGGTGAGGTCAAAACCTTTATTATGACCACCACACTGGTGAGGTCAAAACCTTTATTATGACCACCACACTGGTGAGGATCAAAACCTTTTTTTATGACCACCATACTGGTGATGTCAAAACCTTTATTATGACCACCACACTGGTGAGGTCAAAACCTTTATTATGACCACCACACTGAAGAGGTCAAAACCTTTATTATGACCACAATATTTTGTGAGGTCAAAACCTTTATTATGACCACCACACTGAAGAGGCCAAAACCTTTATTATGACCACCCTACTGAAGAGGTCAAAACCTTTATTATGACCACCACACTGAAGAGGCCAAAACCTTTATTATGACCACCATTCTGGTGAGGTCAAAACCTTTATTATGATCCCCATACTGGTGAGGTCAAAACCTTTATTATGACCACCATACTGGTGAGGTCAAAACCTTTATTATGACCACCATACTTGTGTGGTCAAAACCTTTATTATGACCCGCATACAGGTGAGGTCAAAACCTTTATTATGACCACCACACTGGTGAGGTCAAAACCTTTATTATGACCACCACACTGGTGAGGTCAAAACCTTTATTATGACCACCATACTGGTGATGTCAAAACCTTTATTATGACCACCACACTGGTGAGGTCAAAACCTTTATTATGACCACCATACTGAAGAGGTCAAAACCTTTATTATAACCCCCAAACTGAAGAGGACAAAAACCTTTATTATGACCACCATACTGAAGAGGTCCAACCCATTATTATGGCCACCACACTGAAGAGGTCAAAACCTTTATTCTGACCACCACACTGAAGAGATCAAAACCTTTATTATGACCACCACACTGGTGAGGTCAAAATCTTTATTATGACCACCATACTGGTGAGGTCAAAACCTTTATCATGACCACCATACTGGTGAGGTCAAACCCTTTTTTTATGACCACCATACTGGTGAGGTCAAAACCTTTATTACTTCCACCATAGTGGTGAGGTCAAAACCTTTATTATGACCACCATACTGGTGAGGTCAAAACCTTTATCATGACCACCATAGTGGTGAGGCCAAAACCTTTATTATGGCCACCATACTGGTGAGGTCAAAACCTTTATTATGACCACCTCACTGAAGAGGCCAACATCTTTATTATGACCACCATACTGGTGAGGTCAAAACCTTTTGTATGGTCACCATACTGAAGAGGCCAAAACCTTTATTATGACCCCCATACTGGTGTGGTCAAAACCTTTATTATGACCACCATACTGGTGAGGTCAAAACCTTTATTATGACCACAATACTGGTGAGGTCAAAACCTTTATTATGACCACCACATTGAAGAGGTCAAAACCTTTATTATGACCCCCAAACTGAAGAGGTCAAAACCTTTATTATGACCAACTCACTGGTGAGGTCAAAACCTTTATTATGGCCACCATACTGAAGAGGCCTTCACCTTTATTATGACCACCACACTGAAGTAATCCAAATCTTTATTATGACCCCCATACGGAAGAGGTCAAAACCTTTATTATGGCCACCATACTAAAGAGGCAAAAACCTTTATTATGACCACCATACTGAAGAGGTCCAAACCTTTATTATGGCCACCATACTGGTGAGATCAAAACATTTATTATGACCACCATACTGAAGAGGCCAAAATCTTTATTATGGCCACCATACTGGTGGGGTTAAAACCTTTTTTATGGTCACCATACTGAAGAGGCCAAAACCTTTATTATGACCATCATACTGGTGAGGTCAAAACCTTTGTTATGGCCAACACACTGGTGAGGTCAAAACCTTTATTATGACCACCACACTGAAGAGGCCAAAACCTTTGTTATGGCCACCACACTGAAGAGGCCAAAACCTTTATTATGACAACCACACTGGTGAGGTCAAAACCGTTATTATGACCACCATACTGGTGATGTCAAAACCTTTATTATGACCACCACACTGGTGAGGTCAAAACCTTTATTATGACCACCACACTGAAGAGGTCAAAACCTTTATTATAACCCCCAAACTGAAGAGGACAAAAACCTTTATTATGACCACCATACTGAAGAGGTCCAACCCATTATTATGGCCACCACACTGAAGAGGTCAAAACCTTTATTCTGACCACCACACTGTAGAGATCAAAACCTTTATTATGACCACAATACTGGTGAGGTCAAAACCTTTATTATGACCACCACACTGGTGAGGTCAAAACCTTTATTATGACCACCACACTGAAGAGGCCAAAACCTTTATTATGACCACCATTCTGGTGAGGTCAAAACCTTTATTATGATCCCCATACTGGTGAGGTCAAAACCTTTATTATGACCACCATACTGGTGAGGTCAAAACCTTTATTATGACCACCATACTGGTGAGGTCAAAACCTTTATTATGACCACCATACTGGTGAGGTCAAAACCTTTATTATGACCACCATACTGGTGAGGTCAAAACCTTTACTATGATCATAATACTGGTGAGGTCAAAATCTTTATTTTGACCACCATACTGGTGAGGTCAAAACCTTTATCATGACCACCATACTGGTGAGGTCAAACCCTTTATTATGACCACCATACTGGTGAGGTCAAAACCTTTATTACTTCCACCATAGTGGTGAGGTCAAAACCTTTATTATGGCCACCATACTGTTGAGGTCAAAACCTTTATTATGACCACCTCACTGAAGAGTCCAAAGTCTTTATTATGGCCACCATACTGGTGAGGTCAAAACCTTTTGTATGGTCACCATACTGAAGAGGCCAAAACCTTTATTATGACCCCCATACTGTTGTGGCCAAAACCTTTATTATGACCATCATACTGGTGAGGTCAAAACCTTTGTTATGGCCAAGACACTCCTGAGGTCAAAACCTTTATTATGACCACCATACGGAAGAGGTCTAAACCTTTATTATGACCACCACACTGGTGAGGTCAAAACCTTTATTATGACCAGCACACTGAAGAGGTCAAAACCTTTATTATAACCCCCAAACTGAAGAGGACAAAAACCTTTATTATGACCACCATACTGAAGAGGTCCAACCCATTATTATGGCCACCACACTGAAGAGGTCCAACCCATTATTATGGCCACCACACTGAAGAGGTCAAAACCTTTATTCTGACCACCACACTGTAGAGATCAAAACCTTTATTATGACCACAATACTGGTGAGGTCAAAACCTTTATTATGACCACCACACTGGTGAGGTCAAAACCTTTATTATGACCACCACACTGAAGAGGCCAAAACCTTTATTATGACCACCATTCTGGTGAGGTCAAAACCTTTATTATGATCCCCATACTGGTGAGGTCAAAACCTTTATTATGACCACCATACTGGTGAGGTCAAAACCTTTATTATGACCACCATACTGGTGAGGTCAAAACCTTTACCATGACCACCATACTGGTGAGGTCAAACCCTTTATTATGACCACCATACTGGTGAGGTCAAAACCTTTATTACTTCCACCATAGTGGTGAGGTCAAAACCTTTATTATGGCCACCATACTGGTGAGGTCAAAACCTTTATTATGACCACCTCACTGAAGAGTCCAAAGTCTTTATTATGGCCACCATACTGGTGAGGTCAAAACCTTTTGTATGGTCACCATACTGAAGAGGCCAAAACCTTTATTATGACCCCCATACTGTTGTGGCCAAAACCTTTATTATGACCATCATACTGGTGAGGTCAAAACCTTTGTTATGGCCAACACACTCCTGAGGTCAAAACCTTTATTATGACCACCATACGGAAGAGGTCTAAACCTTTATTATGACCACCACACTGGTGAGGTCAAAACCTTTATTATGACCAGCACACTGAAGAGGTCAAAACCTTTATTATAACCCCCAAACTGAAGAGGACAAAAACCTTTATTATGACCACCATACTGAAGAGGTCCAACCCATTATTATGGCCACCACACTGAAGAGGTCCAACCCATTATTATGGCCACCACACTGAAGAGGTCAAAACCTTTATTCTGACCACCACACTGTAGAGATCAAAACCTTTATTATGACCACAATACTGGTGAGGTCAAAACCTTTATTATGACCACCACACTGGTGAGGTCAAAACCTTTATTATGACCACCACACTGAAGAGGCCAAAACCTTTATTATGACCACCATTCTGGTGAGGTCAAAACCTTTATTATGATCCCCATACTGGTGAGGTCAAAACCTTTATTATGACCACCATACTGGTGAGGTCAAAACCTTTATTATGACCACCATACTGGTGAGGTCAAAACCTTTATCATGACCACCATACTGGTGAGGTCAAACCCTTTATTATGACCACCATACTGGTGAGGTCAAAACCTTTATTACTTCCACCATAGTGGTGAGGTCAAAACCTTTATTATGGCCACCATACTGGTGAGGTCAAAACCTTTATTATGACCACCTCACTGAAGAGTCCAAAGTCTTTATTATGGCCACCATACTGGTGAGGTCAAAACCTTTTGTATGGTCACCATACTGAAGAGGCCAAAACCTTTATTATGACCCCCATACTGTTGTGGCCAAAACCTTTATTATCACCATCATACTGGTGAGGTCAAAACCTTTGTTATGGCCAACACACTGTTGAGGTCAAAATCTTTATTATGACCACCATACGGAAGAGGTCTAAACCTTTATTATGACCACCACACTGGTGAGGTCAAAACCTTTATTATGACCACCACACTGAAGAAGCCAAAACCTTTGTTATGGCCACCATACTGAAGAGGCCAAAACCTTTATTATCACCACCATACTGGTGAGGTCAAAACCTTTATTATGACCACCACACTGGTGAGGTCAAAACCTATTTTATGACCACCACACTGGTGAGGTCAAAACCTTTATTATGACCACCACACTGGTGAGGTCAAAACCTTTATTATGACCACCACACTGAAGAGGTCAAAACCTTTATTATAACCCCCAAACTGAAGAGGACAAAAACCTTTATTATGACCACCATACTGAAGAGGTCCAACCCATTATTATGGCCACCACACTGAAGAGGTCAAAACCTTTATTCTGACCACCACACTGAAGAGATCAAAACCTTTATTATGACCAAAATATTGGTGAGGTCAAGACCTTTATTATGACCACCACACTGGTGAGGTCAAAACCTTTATTATGACCACCACACTGAAGAGGCCAAACCCTTTATTATGACCACCATTCTGGTGAGGTCAAAACCTTTATTATGATCCCCATACTGGTGAGGTCAAAACCTTTATTATGACCACCATACTGGTGAGGTCAAAACCTTTATTATGACCGCCATACTGGTGAGGTCAAAACCTTTATTATGACCACCATACTGGTGAGGTCAAAACCTTTATTATGATCATAATACTGGTGAGGTCAAAATCTTTATTATGACCACCATACTGGTGAGGTCAAAACCATTATTATGACCACCATACTGGTGAGGTCAAAACCTTTATTACTTCCACCATAGTTGTGAGGTCAAAACCTTTATTATGGCCACCATACTGAAGAGGCCAACACCTTTATTATGACCACCACACTGAAGTAATCCAAATCTTTATTATGACCCCCATACGGAAGAGGTCAAAACCTTTATTATGGCCACCTTACTAAAGAGGCAAAAACCTTTATTATGACCACCACACTGAAGTAATCCAAATCTTTATTATGACCCCCATACGGAAGAGGTCAAAACCTTTATTATGGCCACCATACTAAAGAGGCAAAAACCTTTATTATGACCACCACACTGAAGTAATCCAAATCTTTATTATGACCCCCATACGGAAGAGGTCAAAACCTTTATTATGGCCACCATACTAAAGAGGCAAAAACCTTTATTATGACCACCATACTGAAGAGGTCCAAACCTTTATTATGGCCACCATACTGGTGAGGTCAAAACCTTTATTATGACCACCTCACTGAAGAGGCCAAAATCTTTATTATGGCCACCATACTGGTGAGGTCAAAACCTTTTGTATGGTCACCATACTGAAGAGGCCAAAACCTTTATTATGACCCCCATACTGGTGTGGCCAAAACCTTTATTATGACCATCATACTGGTGAGGTCAAAACCTTTATTATGACCACCATACGGAAGAGGTCAAAACCTTTATTATGACCACCATACGGAAGAGGTCCAAACCTTTATTATGACCACCACACTGGTGAGGTCAAAACCTTTATTATGACCACCACACTGAAGAGGCCAAAACCTTTGTTATGGCCACCACACTGAAGAGGCCAAAACCTTTATTATGACCACCATACTGGTGAGGTCAAAACCTTTATTATGACCACCACACTGGTGAGGTCAAAACCTTTATTATGACCACCATACTGGTGATGTCAAAACCTTTATTATGACCACCATACTGGTGAGGTCAAAACCTTTATTATGATCATAATACTGGTGAGGTCAAAACCTTTATCATGACCAGCATACTGGTGAGGTCAAAACCTTTATCATGACCACCATACTGGTGAGGTCAAAACCTTTATCATGACCACCATACTGGTGAGGTCAAAACCTTTATTACTTCCACCATAGTGGTGAGGTCAAAACCTTTATTATGGCCACCATACTGGTGAGGTCAAAACCTTTATTATGACCACCTCACTGAAGAGGCCAAAATCTTTATTATGGCCACCATACTGGTGAGGTCAAAACCTTTATTATGACCACCATACTGGTGAGGTCAAAACCTTTATTATGACCACAATACTGGTGAGGTCAAAACCTTTATTATGACCACCACATTGAAGAGGTCAAAACCTTTATTATGACCCCCAAACTGAAGAGGTCAAAACCTTTATTATGGCCACCATACTGAAGAGGCCAAAACCTTTATTATGACCACCATACTGAAGAGGCAAAAACCTTTATTATGACCACCATACTGAAGAGGCAAAACCTTTATTATGAACCCCATACTTGTGAGGTCAAAACCTTTATTATGACCACAATATTTTGTGAGGTCAAAACCTGTATTATGACCACCACACTGAAGAGGCCAAAACCTTTATTATGACCACCCTACTGAAGAGGTCAAAACCTTTATTATGACCACCACACTGAAGAGGTCAAAACCTTTATTATGACCACCACACTGGTGAGGTGAATACCTTTATTATGACCACCATACTGGTGAGGTCAAAACCTTTATTATGACCACCACACTGGTGAGGTCAAAACCTTTATTATGACCACCACACTGGTGAGGTCAAAACCTTTATTATGACCACCACACTGAAGAGGTCAAAACCTTTATTATGACCACCACAAAGGTGAGGTCAAAACCTTTATTATGACCACCATACTGGTGAGGTCAAAACCTTTATTATGACCACCACACTGGTGAGGTCAAAACCTTTATTATGACCACCACACTGGTGAGGTCAAAACCTTTATTATGTCCACCACAAAGGTGAGGTCAAAACCTTTATTATGACCACCACACTGAAGTAATCTAAATCTTTATTATGACCCCCATACGGAAGAGGTCAAAACCTTTATTATGGCTACCATACTAAAGAGGCAAAAACCTTTATTATGACCACCATACTGAAGAGGTCCAAACCTTTATTATGGCCACCATACTGGTGAGGTCAACACCTTTTTTATGACCACCATACTGGTGAGGTCAAAACCTTTATTATGACCACCACACTGGTGAGATCAAAACCTTTATTTTGGCCACCATACTGAAGAGGTCCAAACCTTTATTATGGCCACCACACTGAAGAGGCCAAAACCTTTATTATGGCCACCATTCTGGTGATGTCAAAACCTTTATTATGGCCACCATACCAGTGAGGTAAAACCCTTTATTATGACCACCACACTGGTGAGGTCAAAACCTTTATTATGACCACCACACTGAAGAGATCAAAACCTTTATTATGTCCACCACAAAGGTGAGGTCAAAACCTTTATTATGACCACCACACTGAAGTAATCTAAATCTTTATTATGACCCCCATACGGAAGAGGTCAAAACCTTTATTATGGCTACCATACTAAAGAGGCAAAAACCTTTATTATGACCACCATACTGAAGAGGTCCAAACCTTTATTATGGCCACCATACTGGTGAGGCCAAAACCTTGATTATGACCACCACACTGAAGAGGCCAAAACATTTATTATGACCACCACACTGAAGAGGCCAAAATCTTTATTATGGCCACCATACTGGTGGGGTCAAAACCTTTTTTATGGTCACCATACTGAAGAGGCCAAAACCTTTATTATGACCATCATACTGGTGAGGTCAAAACCTTTGTTATGGCCAACACACTGGTGAGGTCAAAACCTTTTTTATGACCACCATACGGGAGAGGTCTAAACCTTTATTATGACCACCACACTGGTGAGGTCAAAACCTTTATTATGATCCCCATACTGGTGAGGTCAAAACCTTTATTATGACCGCCATACTGGTGAGGTCAACACCTTTTTTATGACCGCCATACTGGTGAGGTCAAAACCTTTATTATGACCACCATACTGGTGAGGTCAAAACCTGTATTATGACCCCCATACTGGTGAGGTCAAAACCTTTATTATGATCCCCATACTGGTGAGGTCAAAACCTTTATTATGACCACCATACTGGTGAGGTCAACACCTTTTTTATGACCACCATACTGGTGAGGTCAAAACCTTTATTATGACCACCACACTGGTGAGATCAAAACCTTTATTATGGCCACCATACTGAAGAGGTCCAAACCTTTATTATGGCCACCACACTGAAGAGGCCAAAACCTTTATTATGATCCCCATACTGGTGAGGCCAAAACCTTTATTATGACCGCCATACTGGTGAGGTCAACACCTTTTTTATGACCACCATACTGGTGAGGTCAAAACCTTTATTATGACCACCACACTGGTGAGATCAAAACCTTTATTATGGCCACCATACTGAAGAGGTCCAAACCTTTATTATGGCCACCACACTGAAGAGGCCAAAACCTTTATTATGGCCACCATACTGAAGAGGTCCAACCCTATATTATGGCCTCCATACTGAAGAGGTCAAAAACTTTATTTTGAACACCATACTGGTGAGGTCAAAACCTTTATTATGACCCCCATTCTGGTGATGTCAAAACCTTTATTATGGCCACCATACCAGTGAGGTAAAACCCTTTATTATGACCACCACACTGGTGAGGTCAAAACCTTTATTATGACCACCACACTGAAGAGATCAAAACCTTTATTATGACCACCATACTGGTGAGGTCAAAACCTTTATTATGACCACCACACTGAAGAGATCAAAACCTTTATTATGACCACCATACTGGTGAGTTCAAGACCTTTATTATGACCACCACACTGAATAGGCCAAAACCTTTGTTATGGCCACCATATTGGTCATGTCAAAACCTTTATTATGGCCACCATACTGATGAGGTCAACACCTTTATTATGACCACCATACTGAAGTGGTCAAAACCTTGATTATGACCACCACACTGAAGAGGCCAAAACCTTTATTATGGCTACCATACTGAAGAGGCCAAAACCTTTATTATGGCCACCAAACTGAAGAGGCCAAAACCTTTATTAAGACCATCATTCTGGTGAGATCAACACCTTTATTATGGCCATCATACTGAAGAGGCCAAAATCTTTATTATGACCCCCATACTGAAGAGGCCAAAACCTTTATTATGGCCACCATACTGAAGAGGTCCAACCCTTTATTATGGCCACCATACCGGTCAGGTCAAAACCTTTATTTTGACCACCATACTGGTGAGGTCAAAACCTTCAGTATGACCACCACACTGAAGAGGTCAACACCTTTATTATGACCCCCATACATGTGAGGTCAAAACCTTTATTATGACCACCATTATGATGAGGTCAAAACCTTTATTATGACCACCATTATGATGAGGTCAAAACCTTTATTATGACAACCATACTTGTGAGGTCAAAACCTTTATTATGACCACCACACTGAAGAGGCCAAAACCTTTATTATGGCCACCATACTGGTGAGGTCCAAACCTTTATTATGGCCACCATACTGAAGAGGCCAAAACCTTTATTATGACCACCATACTGAAGAGGTCCAAACCTTTATTATGGCCACCACACTGAAGAGGCCAAAACCTTTATTATGGCCTCCATACTGAAGAGGTCAAAAACTTTATTTTGACCACCATACTGGTGAGGTCAAAACATTTATTATTACCCCCATTCTGGTGAGGTCAAAACCTTTATTATGACCACCATACTGGTGATGTCAAAACCTTTATTATGGCCACCATACTGGTGAGGTAAAACCCTTTATTATGACCACCACACTGAAGAGGCCAAAACCTTTATTATGATCCCCATACTGGTGAGGTCAAAACCTTTATTATGACCGCCATACTGGTGAGGTCAACACCTTTTTTATGACCACCATACTGGTGAGGTCAAAACCTTTATTATGACCACCACACTGGTGAGATCAAAACCTTTATTATGGCCACCATACTGAAGAGGTCCAAACCTTTATTATGGCCACCACACTGAAGAGGCCAAAACCTTTATTATGGCCACCATACTGAAGAGGTCCAACCCTATATTATGGCCTCCATACTGAAGAGGTCAACAACTTTATTTTGAACACCATACTGGTGAGGTCAAAACCTTTATTATGACCCCCATTCTGGTGAGGTCAAAACCTTTATTATGACCACCACACTGAAGAGATCAAAACCTTTATTATGACCACCATACTGGTGAGTTCAAGACCTTTATTATGACCACCACACTGAATAGGCCAAAACCTTTGTTATGGCCACCATATTGGTCATGTCAAAACCTTTATTATGGCCACCATACTGATGAGGTCAACACCTTTATTATGACCACCATACGGAAGTGGTCAAAACCTTGATTATGACCCCACACTGAAGAGGCCAAAACCTTTATTATGGCTACCATACTGAAGAGGCCAAAACCTTTATTATGGCCACCAAACTGAAGAGGCCAAAACCTTTATTAAGACCATCATTCTGGTGAGATCAACACCTTTATTATGGCCATCATACTGAAGAGGCCAAAATCTTTATTATGACCCCCATACTGAAGAGGCCAAAACCTTTATTATGGCCACCATACTGAAGAGGTCCAACCCTTTATTATGGCCACCATACCGGTCAGGTCAAAACCTTTATTTTGACCACCATACTGGTGAGGTCAAAACCTTCAGTATGACCACCACACTGAAGAGGTCAACACCTTTTATGACCCCCATACATGTGAGGTCAAAACCTTTATTATGACCACCATTATGATGAGGTCAAAACCTTTATTATGACCACCATTATGATGAGGTCAAAACCTTTATTATGACAACCATACTTGTGAGGTCAAAACCTTTATTATGACCACCACACTGAAGAGGCCAAAACCTTTATTATGGCCACCATACTGGTGAGGTCCAACCCTATATTATGGCCTCCATACTGAAGAGGTCAAAAACTTTATTTTGAACACCATACTGGTGAGGTCAAAACCTTTATTATGACCCCCATTCTGGTGAGGTCAAAACCTTTATTATGACCACCACACTGAAGAGATCAAAACCTTTATTATGACCACCATACTGGTGAGTTCAAGACCTTTATTATGACCACCACACTGAATAGGCCAAAACCTTTGTTATGGCCACCATATTGGTCATGTCAAAACCTTTATTATGGCCACCATACTGATGAGGTCAACACCTTTATTATGACCACCATACGGAAGTGGTCAAAACCTTGATTATGACCCCACACTGAAGAGGCCAAAACCTTTATTATGGCTACCATACTGAAGAGGCCAAAACCTTTATTATGGCCACCAAACTGAAGAGGCCAAAACCTTTATTAAGACCATCATTCTGGTGAGATCAACACCTTTATTATGGCCATCATACTGAAGAGGCCAAAATCTTTATTATGACCCCCATACTGAAGAGGCCAAAACCTTTATTATGGCCACCATACTGAAGAGGTCCAACCCTTTATTATGGCCACCATACCGGTCAGGTCAAAACCTTTATTTTGACCACCATACTGGTGAGGTCAAAACCTTCCGTATGACCACCACACTGAAGAGGTCAACACCTTTATTATGACCCCCATACATGTGAGGTCAAAACCTTTATTATGACCACCATTATGATGAGGTCAAAACCTTTATTATGACCACCATTATGATGAGGTCAAAACCTTTATTATGACAACCATACTTGTGAGGTCAAAACCTTTATTATGACCACCACACTGAAGAGGCCAAAACCTTTATTATGGCCACCATACTGGTGAGGTCCAAACCTTTATTATGGCCACCATACTGAAGAGGCCAAAACCTTTATTATGACCACCATACTGAAGAGGTCCAAACCTTTATTATGGCCACCACACTGAAGAGGCCAAAACCTTTATTATGGCCTCCATACTGAAGAGGTCAAAAACTTTATTTTGACCACCATACTGGTGAGGTCAAAACATTTATTATTACCCCCATTCTGGTGAGGTCAAAACCTTTATTATGACCACCATACTGGTGATGTCAAAACCTTTATTATGGCCACCATACTGGTGAGGTAAAACCCTTTATTATGACCACCACAGTGGTGAGGTCAAAACCTTTATTATGACCACCACACTGAAGAGGCCAAAACCTTTGTTATGGCCACCATACTGATGAGGTCAAACCTCTATTATGACCATCATACTGGAGAGGTCAAAACCTTTATTATGACCACCACACTGAAGAGGTCAAAACCTTTATTATGGCTACCATACTGAAGAGGCCAAAACCTTTATTATGGCCACCAAACTGAAGACGCCAAAACCTTTATTATGACCATCATACTGGTGAGATCAACACCTTTATTATGGCCATCATACTGAAGAGGCCAAAATCTTTATTATGGCCATCATACTGAAGAGGCCAAAATCTTTATTATGACCCCCATATTGGTGAGGTCAAAACCTTTATTATGATCCCCATACTGGTGAGGTCAAAAACTTTTGTATGACCACCATACTGGTGAGATCAACACCTTTATTATGGCCATCACACTGAAGAGGTCCAAACCTTTATTATGGCCACCATACTGGTGAGTTCAAGACCTTTATTATGACCACCACACTGAATAGGCCAAAACCTTTGTTATGGCCACCATACTGGTCATGTCAAAACCTTTATTATGGCCACCATACTGATGAGGTCAACACCTTTATTATGACCACCATACTGAAGAGGTCAAAACCTTGATTATGACCACCACAATGGTGAGGTCAAAACCTTTATTACGACCACCATACTGAAGAGGCCAAAACCTTTTTTATGGCTACCATACTGAAGAGGCCAAAACCTTTATTATGGCCACCAAACTGAAGAGGCCAAAACCTTTATTATGACCATCATACTGGTGAGATTAACACCTTTATTATGGCCATCATACTGAAGAGGCCAAAATCTTTATTATGACCCCCATACTGAAGAGGCCAAAACCTTTATTATGGCCATCATACTGGTCAGGTCAAAACCTTTATTTTGACCACCATACTGATGAGGTCAACCCTCTATTATGACCATCATACTGGTGAGGTCAAAACCATTATTATGACCATCATGCTGGTGAGGTCAAAACCTTCAGTATGACCACCACACTGAAGAGGTCAACACCTTTATTATGGTCACCATACTGAAGAGGTCAAAACCTTTATTATGACCACCATACTGAAGAGGTCAAAACCTCTATTATGACCACCACAATGGTGATGTCTAAACCTTTATTATGACCCCCAAACTGAAAAGGCCAAAACCTTTATTATGACCCCCAAACTGAAGAGGCCAAAACCTTTATTATAGCGACCATACTGAGGAGGTACAACCCTTTATTATGGCCTCCATACTGAAGATGTCAAAACCTGTAAATTGACCCCCATACTGGTGAGGTCAAAACCTTTATTATGACCACCATACTGGTGATGTCAAAACCTTTATTATGTCCACCATACTGGTGAGGTAAAACCCTTTATTATGTCCACCATACTGGTGAGGTAAAACCCTTTATTATGTCCACCATACTGGTGAGGTAAAAACCTTTATTACTACCACCATACTGGTCATGTCAAAACCTTTATTATGACCACCATACTGAAGAGGAAAAAAACTTTATTACGACCACCATACTGAAGAGGCCAAAACCTTTATTATGGCTACCATACTGAAGAGGCCAAAACCTTTCTTATGACAACCATACTGAAGAGGACAAAACCTTTATTACGACCACCATACTGAAGAGGCCAAAACCTTTATTATGGCTACCATACTGAAGAGGCCAAAACCTTTATTATGGCCACCATACTGAAGAGGCCAAAACCTTTATTATGAATATCATATTGGTGAAATCAACACCTTTATTATGGCCACCATACTGGTCAGGTCAAAACCTTTCTTTTGACCACCATACTGATGAGGTCAACCCTCTATTATGAACATCATACTGGTGAGGTCAAAACCATTATTATGACCACCATATTGGTGAGGTCAAAACCTTTATTATGACCACCATACTGGTGAGGTCAAGACCTTTATTATGACCACCACACTGAAGAGGCCAAAACCTTTGTTATGGCCACCATACTGATGAGGTCAAACCTCTATTATGACCATCATACTGGAGAGGTCAAAACCTTTATTATGACCACCATACTGAAGAGGCCAAAACCTTTATTATGACCACCATACTGAAGAGGCCAAAACCTTTATTATGACCACCATACTGAAGAGGCCAAAACCTTTATTATGACCACCATACTGAAGAGGCCAAAACCTTTATTACGACCACCATACTGAAGAGGCCAAAACCTTTATTATGGCTACCATACTGAAGAGGTCAAAACCTTTATTACGACCCCCATACTGAAGAGGCCAAAACCTTTATTCTGGCCACCAAACTGAAGAGGCCAAAACCTTTATTATGACCATCATACTGGTGAGATCAACACCTTTATTATGGGCATCATACTGAAGAGGCAAAAATCTTTATTATGACCCCCATATTGGTGAGGTCAAAGCCTTTATTATGAACCCCATACTGGTGATGTCAAAACCTTTATTATGGCCACCATACTGGTGAGGTAAAATCCTTTATTATGACCACTACACTGGTGAGGTCAAAACCTTTATTATGGCCAACAAACTGAAGAGGTCCAAACCTTTATGGCCAACATACTGGTGAGTTCAAGACCTTTATTATGACCACCACACTGAATAGGCCAAAATCTTTGTTATGGCCACCATACTGGTCATGTCAAAACCTTTATTATGGCCACCATACTGAAGAGGTCAAAACCTTGATTATGACCACCACACTGGTGAGGTCAAAACCTTTATTACGACCACCATACTGAAGAGGCCAAAACCTTTATTATGGCTACCATACTGAAGAGGCCAAAACCTTTATTATGGCCACCAAACTGAAGAGGCCAAAACCTTTATTATGACCATCATACTGGTGAGATCAACACCTTTATTATCGCCATCATACTGAAGAGGCCAAAATCTTTATTATGACCCCCATACTGAAGAGGCCAAAACCTTTATTATGGCCACCATACTGAAGAGGCCAAAACCTTTATTATAGCGACCATACTGAGGAGGTCCAACCCTTTATTATGGCCTCCATACTGGTCAGGTCAAAACCTTTATTTTGACCACCATACTGATGAGGTCAACCCTCTATTATGACCATCATACTGGTGAGGTCAAAACCATTATTATGACCATCATGCTGGTGAGGTCAAAACCTTCAGTTTGACCACCACACTGAAGAGGTCAACACCTTTATTATGGCCACCATACTGAAGAGGTCAAAACCTTTATTATGACCACCATAGTGAAGAGGTCAAAACCTCTATTATGACCACCACAATGGTGATGTCTAAACCTTTATTATGACCCCCAAACTGAAAAGGCCAAAACCTTTATTATGGCCACCATATTGAAGAGGCCAAAACCTTTATTATGGCCACCATATTGAAGAGGCCAAAACCTTTATTATAGCGACCATACTGAGGAGGTCCAACCCTTTATTATGGCCTCCATACTAAAGATGTCAAAACCTTTATTATGACCCCCATACTGGTGAGGTCAAAACCTTTATTATGACAACCATACTGGTGATGTCAAAACCTTTATTATGTCCACCATACTGGTGAGGTAAAACCCTTTATTATGTCCACCATACTGGTGAGGTAAAACCCTTTATTATGACCACCACACTGGTGAGGTCAAAACCTTTATTATGAACACCATACTGAAGAGGCCAAAACCTTTGTTATGGCCACCATACTGGCCATGTCAAAACCTTTATTACGACCACCATACTGAAGAGGCCAAAACGTTTATTATGGCTACCATACTGAAAAGGCCAAAACCTTTATTATGACAACCATACTGATGAGGTCAAAACCTTTATTACGACCACCATACTGAAGAGGCCAAAACCTTTATTATGGCTATCAGACTGAAGAGGCCAAAACCTTTATTATGGCCACCACACTGAAGAGGCCAAAACCTTTACTATGGCTACCAGACTGAAGAGGTCAACACCTTTATTATGGCCACCATACTGGTCAGGTCAAAACCTTTCTTTTGACAACCATACTGATGAGGTCAAAACCATTATTATGACCCCCATACTGGTGAGGTCAAAAACTTTTGTATGTCCACCATACTGGTGATGTCAAAACCTTTATTATGGCCACCATACTGGTGAGGTAAAACCCTTTATTATGACCACTACACTGGTGAGGTCAAAACCTGTATTATGGCCAACAAACTGAAGAGGTCCAAACCTTTATTATGGCCACCATACTGGTGAGTTCAAGACCTTTATTATGACCACCACACTGAATAGGCCAAAACCTTTGTTATGGCCACCATACTGGTCATGTCAAAACCTTTATTATGGCCACCATACTGATGAGGTCAACACCTTTATTATGACCACCATACTGAAGAGGTCAAAACCTTGATTATGACCAACACACTGGTGAGGTCAAAACCTTGATTATGACCAACACACTGGTGAGGTCAAAACCTTTATTATGACCATCGTACCGGTGAGGTCAAAACCTTTATTATGGCCACCATACTGGTGAGGTCAAAACCTTTATTATGGCCACCATACTGGTGAGGTCAAAACCTTTATTATGTTCACCATACTGAAGAGTCCAAAACCTTTATTATGGCCACCATACTGAAGATGCCAAAACCTATATTTTGGCCACCATACTGAAGAGGCCAAAACCTTTATTATGGCCACCAAACTGAAGAGGCCAAAACCTTTATTATGACCATCATACTGGTGAGATCAACACCTTTATTATCGCCATCATACTGAAGAGGCCAAAATCTTTATTATGACCCCCATACTGAAGAGGCCAAAACCTTTATTATGGCCACCATACTGAAGAGGTCCAACCCTTTATTACGGCCACCATACTGGTCAGGTCAAAACCTTTATTTTGACCACCATACTGATGAGGTCAACCCTCTATTATGACCATCATACTGGTGAGGTCAAAACCATTATTATGACCATCATGCTGGTGAGGTCAAAACCTTCAGTTTGACCACCACACTGAAGAGGTCAACACCTTTATTATGGCCACCATACTGAAGAGGTCAAAACCTTTATTATGACCACCATAGTGAAGAGGTCAAAACCTCTATTATGACCACCACAATGGTGATGTCTAAACCTTTATTATGACCCCCAAACTGAAAAGGCCAAAACCTTTATTATGGCCACCATATTGAAGAGGCCAAAACCTTTATTATGGCCACCATATTGAAGAGGCCAAAACCTTTATTATGGCCACCATATTGAAGAGGCCAAAACCTTTATTATGACCCCCAAACTGAAGAGGCCAAAACCTTTATTATAGCGACCATACTGAGGAGGTCCAACCCTTTATTATGGCCTCCATACTAAAGATGTCAAAACCTTTATTATGACCCCCATACTGGTGAGGTCAAAACCTTTATTATGACAACCATACTGGTGATGTCAAAACCTTTATTATGTCCACCATACTGGTGAGGTAAAACCCTTTATTATGTCCACCATACTGGTGAGGTAAAACCCTTTATTATGACCACCACACTGGTGAGGTCAAAACCTTTATTATGACCACCATACTGAAGAGGCCAAAACCTTTGTTATGGCCACCATACTGGTCATGTCAAAACCTTTATTACGACCACCATACTGAAGAGGCCAAAACGTTTATTATGGCTACCATACTGAAAAGGCCAAAACCTTTATTATGACAACCATACTGATGAGGTCAAAACCTTTATTACGACCACCATACTGAAGAGGCCAAAACCTTTATTATGGCTATCAGACTGAAGAGGCCAAAACCTTTATTATGGCCACCATACTGAAGAGGCCAAAACCTTTACTATGGCTACCAGACTGAAGAGGTCAACACCTTTATTATGGCCACCATACTGGTCAGGTCAAAACCTTTCTTTTGACAACCATACTGATGAGGTCAAAACCATTATTATGACCCCCATACTGGTGAGGTCAAAAACTTTTGTATGTCCACCATACTGGTGATGTCAAAACCTTTATTATGGCCACCATACTGGTGAGGTAAAACCCTTTATTATGACCACTACACTGGTGAGGTCAAAACCTGTATTATGGCCAACAAACTGAAGAGGTCCAAACCTTTATTATGGCCACCATACTGGTGAGTTCAAGACCTTTATTATGACCACCACACTGAATAGGCCAAAACCTTTGTTATGGCCACCATACTGGTCATGTCAAAACCTTTATTATGGCCACCATACTGATGAGGTCAACACCTTTATTATGACCACCATACTGAAGAGGTCAAAACCTTGATTATGACCAACACACTGGTGAGGTCAAAACCTTGATTATGACCAACACACTGGTGAGGTCAAAACCTTTATTATGACCATCGTACCGGTGAGGTCAAAACCTTTATTATGGCCACCATACTGGTGAGGTCAAAACCTTTATTATGGCCACCATACTGGTGAGGTCAAAACCTTTATTATGTTCACCATACTGAAGAGTCCAAAACCTTTATTATGGCCACCATACTGAAGATGCCAAAACCTATATTTTGGCCACCATACTGAAGAGGTCAAAACCTTTATTATGACCATCATACTGGTGAGGTGAAATCCATTATTTTGACCACCACACTGGTCAGGTCAAAACCTTTATTATGGCCACCACACTGAAGAGGTCAAAACCTTTATATGGCCTCAATACTGAAGATGTCAAAACCTTTATTATGACCACCATACTGGTGAGGTCAAAATCTTTATTATGACCTCCATACTGGTGAGGTCAAAACCTTTATTATGGCCACCACACTGGTGAGGTCAAAACCCTTATTATGAACAACACACTGAAGAGGTCAAACCCTTTATTATGGCCACCATACTGAAGAGGCCAAAACCTTTATTATGGCAAATATACTGAAGAGGTCCAAACCTTTATTATGGCCACCATACTGGTGAGGTCAAGACCTTTATTATGGCCACCATACTGGTCAGGTCAAAACCTTTATTATGGCAAATATACTGAAGAGGTCCAAACCTTTATTCTGCCACCATACTGGTGAGGTCAAGACCTTTACTTTGACCACCATACTGATGAGGTCAAACCTCTATTGTGACCATCATACTGGTGAGGTCAAAACCATTATTATGACCATCATACTGGTGAGGTCAAAACCTTTATTATGGCCACCATACTGGTGAGGTAAAAACCTTTATTATGACCACCATACCGAAGAGGTCAAAACCTTTATTATGGCCACCATACTGGTGAGGTAAAAACCTTTATTATGACCACCACACTGAAGAGGTCAAAACCTTTATTATGGCAACCATACTGAAGAGGCCAAAACCTATATTTTTGCCACCATACTGAAGAGGTCAAAACCTTCATTATGACCACCATACTGCTAAATTCAAAAACTTTGTTATGGCCCCCATACTGAAGAGGTCAAAACCTTTATTATGGCCACCATACTGAATAGGTCCAACCCTTTATTATGGCCACCATACTGGTGAGGTCCAAACCTTTATTATGGCCACCATACTGGTGAGGTCAAAACCTTTATTATGACCACCACACTGAAGAGGCCAAAACCTTTATTATGGCCACCATACTGGTGAGGTCAAAACCTTTATTATGGCCACCATACTGGTGAGGTAAAAACCTTTATTATGACCACCATACTGATGAGGTCAAAATCTTTCTTATGACCATCATACTGGTGAGGTCAAAACCTTTATTATGGCCACCACACTGAAGAGGCCAATACCTTTATTATGGCCAAAATTCTGGTGAGGTCAAAACCTTTATTATAGCGACCATACTGAAGAGGCCAAAACCTTTATTATGGCAAAAATACTGGTGAGGTCAAAACCTTTATTATGGCCACCATACTGGTGAGGTCAAAACCTTTATTATGGCAAATATACTGAAGAGGTCCAAACCTTTATTTTGCCACCATACTGGTGAGGTCAAGACCTTTACTTTGACCACCATACTGATGAGGTCAAACCTCTATTGTGACCATCATACTGGTGAGGTCAAAACCATTATTATGACCATCATACTGGTGAGGTCAAAACCTTTATTATGGCCACCATACTGGTGAGGTAAAAACCTTTATTATGACCACCATACTGGTGAGGTGAAAACCTTTATTATGACCACCACACTGAAGAGGTCAAAACCTTTATTATGGCAACCATACTGAAGAGGCCAAAACCTATATTTTTGCCACCATACTGAAGAGGTCAAAACCTTCATTATGACCACCATACTGCTAAATTCAAAAACTTTGTTATGACCCCCATACTGAAGAGGTCAAAACCTTTATTATGGCCACCATTCTGAATAGGTCCAACCCTTTATTATGGCCACCATTCTGAAGAGGTCCAAACCTTTATTATGGCCACCATACTGGTGAGGTCAAAACCTTTATTATGGCCACCATACTGGTGAGGCCAAAACCTTTGTTATGGCCACCATACTGGTGAGGACAAAACCTTTATTATGGCCACCTTACTGGTGAGGTAAAAACCTTTATTATGACCACCATACTGATGAGGTCAAAATCTTTCTTATGACCATCATACTGGTGAGGTCAAAACCTTTATTATGGCCACCACACTGAAGAGGCCAATACCTTTATTATGGCCAAAATTCTGGTGAGGTCAAAACCTTTATTATAGCGACCATACTGAAGAGGCCAAAACCTTTTTTATGGCAAAAATACTGGTGAGGTCAAAACCTTTATTATGGCCACCATACTGGTGAGGTCAAAACCTTTATTATGGCCACCATACTGGTGACGTAAAATCCTTTATTATGACCCCCATACTGGTGAGGTAAAAACCTTTATGACCACCGTATTGATGAGGTCAAAACCTTTATTATGACCATCATACTGGTGAGGTGAAAACCTTTATTATGACCATCATACTGATGAGGTCAAAACCTTTATTATGACCATCATACTGGTGAGGTCAAAACCTTTATTATGACCACCATACTGATGAGGTCAAAACCTTTATTATGACCATAATACTGGTGAGGTCAAAACCTTTATTATGACCACCATACTGAAGAGGTCAAACCTTTATTATGACCACCATACTGAAGAGGTCAAAACCTTTTTTATGACCACCACACTGAAGGGGCCAATACCTTTATTATGGCCACCATACTGAAGAGGCAAAAACCTTTATTATGACCCCGATACTGAAGAGGCCAAAACCTTTATTATGGCCACCATATTGAAGAGTCGAAAACCATTATTATGGCCACCATATTGAAGAGGTCAAAACCTATATTATGACCATCATACTGGTGAGATCAAAACCTTTATTATGGCCACCATACTGAAGAGGCCAAAATCTTTAAATGACCACCATACTGAAGAGGCCAAAACCTTTATTATGACTACCATACTGCTGAGGTCAAGACCTTTATTATGGCCACAAAACTGAATAGGTCCAACCCTTTATTATGGCCACCATATTGAAGAGGCTCAAACCTTTATTATGGCAACCATTCTGAAGAGGTCCAAACCTTTATTATGGCCACCATACTGGTGAGGTCAAAACCTTTATTTTGACCACCACACTGAAGAGGCCAAAACCTTTATTTTGACCACCACACTGAAGAGGCCAAAACCTTTATTATAGCGACCATACTGATGAGGTCAAAACCTTTATTATGGCCACCATACTGGTGAGGTAAAAACCTTTATTATGACCACCATACTGATGAGGTCAAAATCTTTAAATGACCATCATACTGAATAGGCCAAAACCTTTATTATGACCCCCATATTGAATAGGCCAAAACCTTTATTATGGCCACCATACTGAAGAGGCCAAAACCTTTATTATGACCATCATACTGGTGAGGTCAAAACCTTTATTATGACCACCACACTGAATAGGTCAAAACCTTTATTATGGCCACCAGACTGAAGAGGCCAAAACCTTTATTATGGCCACCAGACTGAAGAGGCCAAAACCTTTATTATGACTATCATACTGTTGAGGTCAAAACCTTTATTATGGCTATAATACTGGTCAGGCCAAAACCTTTATTATGGCCACCAGACTGAAGAGGCCAAAACCTTTATTATGACCCCCATACTGAATGAGCCCAAAACCTTTATTATGGCCACCACACTGAAGAGTCCAAAACCTTTATTATGGGAACCATACTGGTGAGGTCAAAACCTTTATTATGGTCACCATACAGGTGAGGTCAAAACCTTTATTATGTCCACCATACTGGTGACGTAAAATCCTTTATTATGACCCCCATACTGGTGAGGTAAAAACCTTAATTATGACCACCATACTGATGAGGTCAAAACCTTTATTATGACCATCATACTGGTGAGGTCAAAACCTTTATTATGACCATCATACTGGTGAGGTCAAAACCTTTCTTATGACCACCACACTGAAGAGGTCAACACCTTTATTATGACCACCATACTGAAGAGGTCAAAACCTTTATTATGACCACCACACTGAAGGGGCCAATACCTTTATTATGGCCACCATACTGAAGAGGCCAAAACCTTTATTATGACCCCCATACTGAAGAGGCCAAAACCTTTATTATGGGCACCATATTGAAGAGGCCAAAACCATTATTATGGCCACCATATTGAAGAGGTCAACACCTCTATTATGGCCATCATACTGAAGAGGCCAAAATCTTTATTATGGCCATCATACTGAAGAGGCCAAAATCTTTATTATGACCCCCATATTGGTGAGGTCAAAACCTTTATTATGACCATCATACTGGTGAGATCAAAACCTTTATTATGGCCACCATACTGAATAGGCCAAAACCTTTATTATGGCCACCATACTGAAAAGGTCCAACCCTTTATTATGACCACCATACTGAAGAGGCCAAAACCTTTATTATGACCATCATACTGGTGAGGTCAAAACCTTTATTATGACCACCATACTGGTGAGGTCAAAACCTTTCTTATGACCACCACACCGAAGAGGCCAAAACCTTTATTATGGCCACCAGACTGAAGAGGCCAAAACCTTTATTATGACCATCATACTGGTGGGGTCAAAACCTTTCTTATGACCACCACACTGAAGAGGTCAACACCTTTATTATGACCACCATACTGAAGAGGTCAAAACCTTTATTATGACCACCACACTGAAGGGGCCAATACCTTTATTATGGCCACCATACTGAAGAGGCCAAAACCTTTATTATGACCCCCATACTGAAGAGGCCAAAACCTTTATTATGGGCACCATATTGAAGAGGCCAAAACCATTATTATGGCCACCATATTGAAGAGGTCAACACCTCTATTATGGCCATCATACTGGTGAGGTCAAAACCTTTGTTATGGCCACCATACTGAAGAGGCCAAAATCTTTAAATGACCACCATACTGAATAGGCCAAAACCTTTATTATGACCACCATACTGGTGAGGTCAAAACCTTTATTATGGCCACCATACTGGTGTGGTCAAAACCTTTATTATGACCACCATACTGGTGAGGTCAAAACCTTTATTATGACCACCATACTGAAGAGGCTAAAACCTATATTGCCACCATACTGAAGAGGCCAAAACCTTTATTGCCACCATATTGAAGAGGCCAAAACCATTATTATGGCCACCATATTGAAGAGGTCAACACCTTTATTATGACCACCATAATGAAGAGGTCAAGACCTATATTATGACCATCATACTGGTGAGATCAAAACCTTTATTATGGCCACCATACTGAAGTGGCCAAAATCTTTAAATGACCACCATAATGAATAGGCCAAAACCTTTATTATGACCACCATACTGGTGAGGTCAAAACCTTTATTATGGCCACCATACTGGTGTGGTCAAAACCTTTATTATGACCACCATACTGGTGAGGTCAAAACCTTTATTATGACCACCATACTGAAGAGGCTTAAACCTATATTTTGGCCACCATACTGAAGAGGTGAAAACCTTTATTATGACAACCACACTGGTCAGGTCAAAACCTTTATTATGGCCACCATACTGAAGAGGTCAAAACCTTTATTATGACCCCCATACTGAAGAGGCCAAAACCTTTATTATGGCCACCATATTGAAGAGGTCAACACCTTTATTATGACCACCATAATGAAGAGGTCAAAACCTATATTATGACCATCACACTGGTGAGATCAAAACCTTTATTATGGCCACCATACTGAAGAGGCCAAAATCTTTAAATGACCACCATACTGAATAGGCCAAAACCTTTATTATGGCCACCACACTGGTGAGGTCAAGACCTTTATTATGACCACCATACTGGTGAGGTCAAAACCTTTATTATGACCACCATACTGGTGAGGTCAAAACCTTTATTTTGACCACCATATACTGAGGTCATCACCATATACACTGAGTGTACAAAACATTAGGAATGCTCTTTCCATGACATAGACTGACCAGGGGAATCCACTTCAATCAGTGTAGATGAAGGGAGGAGACAAATAAGGATTTTTAAGCCATGAGACAATTGTGACATGGATTGTGTATGTGTTCCATTCAGAGGTGAATGGGCAAGATAAAAGATTTAAGTGCTTTTGAACGGGATATGACGGTAGGAGCCAGGCGAACCAGTGAGTTTGTCAAGAACTGCAACGCTGCTGGTTTTTCATGTTCAACAGTTTCCCATGTGTATCAAGAATGGTCCACCACCCAAAGGACATCCAGCCAACTTGACACAACTGTGGGAAGCATTGAGTCAACATGGCCAGAATCCCTGTGGAACGCTTTCGACACCTTGTAGAGTCCAAGCCCCGACAAATAGAGGCGGTTCTGAAGGCAAAAGGGGGTGTAACTTAATATTAGAAAGGTGTTCTTAATGTTTTGTTCACTCAGTGTATAACCTAAGGTCATTTTAGTAAATCACATCAGTCTCCTACACATAGTAATGCCAGAGTTGACATGCATCGCTCTGTCCCCTCCCTATCTCCTTCCTCTCTGTGCAGGAGAGCCCCTATGTGATGCGTAAGGGGAACTACCAGGAGTACCAGGGGAATGACCAGTACGAAGGCTTCTGTGTGGACATGTTGAGAGAGCTGGCAGACATCTTGAAGTGCTCCTTCAGGATTAAACTGGTGGATGATGGGCTGTATGGAGCACCTGAACCCAACGGGTCCTGGACCGGCATGGTGGGAGAGCTCATCAACAGGGTGAGCACACACACACACACACACACACACACACACACACACACACACACACACACACACACACACACACACACACACACACACACACACACACACACACACACACACACAAATAAGAGACTATGTGTGCTTAATTAGGTCACACTTCAATCATACTTCAATTACCACAGTGTGGTCCCCATGTGTCTCTTGCCATGGTGCTGCCCCGCTCCCCACTCTCTCTGCTCTCCTGACTGATCAAACCAGGCTAATCCCATGTTCATCAATTAGGCTTTAATTTGACTGTCTGACAGGAGGTTCCATAGATGGAAAAGCCAGCGAACAGTTCTGCTGCAGTGGATCTCTGGTTCTATTGTCTCTCTGAAAACAATTTTTCTCTCTCTGTGTATATGTCACTCTGTCTTTCTCCCTCGCTGGGGTGGAGGGAACGCCATTGGCTCATAGGTGCATCTCCAAACCAGGGGTCTCTGACCGAAGTGTTGGTTTGTTGTCATCTATTTCTGACCCCCTCTCTCTCTCTCTCTATCTCTCACTCTCTCTCTCTCTCTCTCTCTCTCTCCTCCACCCCCCCCCCCCCCAGAAAGCAGACTTGGCAGTAGCAGGCTTTACCATCACGTCTGAGAGGGAGAAAGTCATAGACTTCTCCAAGCCCTTCATGACGCTAGGAATCAGCATCTTGTACAGAGTCCACCTGGTAAGACAGACACACCAGAGCAGTTGAGTGTATTGGATTTCCCTAACTGCTGTTTGTGCTATCCTGTTTATTTTATGGGCCGTGACAATGCATTTCTTTGAGGCTATCGAGGATATCTGAATTTGATTCGGAAAGATAGAATGGATAGGTCTTATAGAGTTTATGGTTGTACATCGCACACGTTTACCGTTCAACTCTCTGATGCTTACATTTGTTGCATTATGAACAGTTTAAAATTGCAGAGATGATTTGCTGTACAGTTGCAGGGAAGAACACTGCCCCTCTGTGGTTGAAAGAGGAACTACATGACAGCTATGTAATGTAATGTAATGTAATAGGGCCACCAACCTGTCCTATCTCTCTCTCTGTTTTAGGGGAGGAAGCCGGGGTATTTCTCCTTCCTGGACCCCTTCTCTCCAGCCGTTTGGCTCTTCATGCTGCTCGCCTACTTGGCTGTCAGCTGTGTGCTCTTCCTGGCTGCAAGGTAAGTGCATGAAAGAGCACCACAGTAACCCAGGGCAACAGGAACAGGAAACTAGTGAGGAACTCTGGGATTGTTTGTGCATTTTGGTTGACATAATTGAATAATAATGAGTTTTAGTAGCTTATATACACACCAAATTAAAATGCCTTGGTTGATATAGATATATGTTGTGTACAGAGGTCCTTATGGTCCTTTCTCTCCTCTACACTTTTAGAAAAAAGGTGCTATCTAGAACCTAAAAGGGTTCTTCGGCTGTCGCCGTAGAAGAACCCTTTGAGGAATCATTTTTGGTTCCAGGTAGAACCCTTTTGCGTTTCATGTGTAACCCTTTCCACAGAGGGTTCTACATGGAACCCAAAAGGGTTCTACCTGAAACCAAAACGGGTTATCCTATGGGGACAGCCAAAGAACCCTTATGGAACCCTTTTTTCTAAGAGTGTTCTCCTCTCCTACTTCCAGGTTAAGTCCCTATGAGTGGTACAACCCCCACCCATGTCTGCAGGGGCACAAGGACATGCTGGAGAACCAGTACACCCTAGGGAACAGCCTGTGGTTCCCTGTAGGAGGCTTCATGCAGCAGGGCTCTGAGATCATGCCCCGTGCCCTGTCCACACGTTGCGTCTCAGGGGTCTGGTAAGTCTCTCTCTGTCTGTGTGTGTGTGTGTGTGTGTGTGTGTGTGCGTGTGTGTGTGTGTGTGTGTGTGTGTGTGTGTGTGTGTGTGTGTGTGTGTGTGTGTGTGTGTGTGTGTGTGTGTGTGTGTGTGTGTGTAAGTATGTCTCAGTCTGTATGTCTCAGTCCGAGTAAATGTCTCTCTGTCACCCTCTCCTCTCTCATTTCTCTCCCTGTCTGTGATTCTGTCAAACTCTATTTTCTCTGACTTTCTCTCTCTGTTTCTCTCTTATTCTTTCTCTCTCTCTCTATCTGTCTCTGTCTCTCTCTGACGATGTCACTTCTCCCTTTCTTTCCCCTCAGTCCTACGTCTCTTTCCCTCTCTCTATCCCCCCTCTCCTTCTCTTACTCTCTCTAACTCTGTCTCTCTCTTCTCCCAGGTGGATGTTTACGCTGATCATCATCTCCTCCTACACGGCCAACCTGGCAGCCTTCCTGACCGTCCAGAGGATGGAGGTGCCCATCGAGTCTCCTGACGACCTGGCCGACCAGACCAACATCGAGTATGGCACTATCCACGGGGGGAGCACCATGACTTTCTTCATGGTACGGCCCGACGCTGGCCCTGGGGGGCGTATGTAGAGCTTTGAATGGAGAATGACTGGGAGGGAGGTGTGTGTGTGTGTGCTGTTGTTCTAGTATTTGCCGACCTGTCTCAGATTGCTCCTATTTGTATTTGTGTGTATAGTGAGGTGGGTATGTGGTTGATCACAGTTTGTGTGTGTGTGTGTGTGTGTGTGTGAGAGTGTATTTATTTCCCTATTTGCTGGCATGTCTCTGAGCTCTTGTTGTGTTCTTTACGGCTGTTAGTGTTAAGTGGCTGAGTGTCAGTGTTTGCTTATGTAAGAGCTGCTGGCATCTGTGTTTGTCAGTGTATTTGGACTGTGTGCTTGATTGTGCATGTGTGTTTGTGAGTAAGTGTTTAGGTGTGTGTGTGTGGGGGTTAGAGTGTGAGTGTTTGTTTGTGTATCTTTATTGTGTGTATGTTCATTGTGCTTACCCAGACCTCCCTTGATGCTGTATCATCCCTCTCTCCACCTCTTAACTATACCTCTTAACTGTACATACTACCGAAGAGTCCTTCACATCCAACCCACATCTCACCTCTTTTGTTGCATATACAATACTGTATCTAACTGGTTGCTGTTACCTTGACTCTGTGTCTATGCTGTTCCTTAGCATGACATATTGTATGTACACTACCACCTGGCGTTTGATTCAGCTGCATCTGGATAAAGGATAATGCATCTGTTTAATTATGAGTAAATATGAGGAAATGTATATATCTCTCTTTTCCTACCCTTCCGTCTCTATCCCTTCTCCCCCCTCCCTTCTCCTCCCTCCCCTTTCCCACCCCTCCATCTCTTTCCTACACCCCCCCCCACCTTCCTCCCCCCCTCCAGAACTCGCGCTACCAGACATACCAGCGCATGTGGAACTACATGCACTCCAAGCAGCCCAGTGTGTTTGTGAAGAGCACCGAGGAGGGCATTGCCCGCGTGGTCAACTCTAAATATGCCTTCCTCCTGGAGAGCACCATGAATGAGTACTACCGCAAACTCAACTGTAACCTCACCCAGATAGGTGGTCTGCTGGACACCAAGGGCTATGGCATCGGCATGCCACTGGGTGAGCGAGGGATGGAGGTATAGGGGGAGAGAGGGATGGAGGGAGGGAGGTATGGGAAGAGAAAAGGATGGGGGGAGGGAGGTATGGGGAAGAGAGGAATGGAGGGAGGAAGGAAGGAAGGGAGGTATGGTAGAGAAATGGGTGGAGGGAGGTATAGGAGGATAGAGGGATGATGGGGAAGGATGGAGGGAGGTATGGTGGAGAGGGATGGCGGGTGGGATGGAGAGAGGTATGCGGGGAGAAATGAGAGAGGGATGGAGGGAGGTATGGGGGAGAGATGGATGGGAGAGATGGGAAAGAGGAGAGATGGGGGAAAAGGAGAGATGGGAAAGAGAGAAGAAGAGATTGTGTGAGAATGGTGGTGAAATAGAGGGAGGATGGGAGACAGGGAGAGACGGGGGAGTGGTACAACCCACAACATCTGGATGAGAAGGGGAGGAGACCACAAGCCTTTTAATTCCTCTTCCCCTCCATCTTTGATCCCCTCTTTCTCTTCCTCCCTCTTTCCTTTTGCCCTCCCAGGATCTCCATTCAGAGAGGAGATCACTATGGCCATCCTGCACCTGCAGGAGAACAACAGGCTGGAGATCCTGAAGAGGAGGTGGTGGGAGGGAGGACAGTGCCCTAAAGAGGAGGACCACAGAGCCAAGGGTCAGTACACTACTCTGTTTCCAGTGTCTTTGCAGCTTTGTATCTCAACTGATGTCTGTGAGTGTTCTGAATGTACTGTAAGATGGGAGATTACCAGGGTTTGTGGTTTTGTGTGTGTAACTGTTCTTGTGTTAAATCAGGGGCATATTGGTGGTACTGTATGTGTGTGTATTATTAACCATCATGTCTCTCCTCCACAGGTCTGGGCATGGAGAACATCGGGGGTATCTTCGTGGTGTTGATCTGTGGCCTCATCATCGCTGTGTTCGTGGCCATCATGGAGTTTGCGTGGTCGACGCGCTGCTCTTCAGAGACAGACGAGGTACGCCCTCACTCCTGCCCTCGCCGACACCACAGACCCATCCCAGTAGGTCCCCATGGCAACACACCAACCCTGACTCCCCATCCTCTGTCGTGCAGCGTGTGTGTGTTTGTTGGGCCGCCTCTGGAACTGTGTGTGTTTGAATATGTGTTCGTCGGACTGCTTCTAGCACCATGTGTGTGTGTATGTTAATCAGTGTGTGTCTAGTCTGTGTGTTTCACTGTTGGCTTTGCTATGTATTGTGCATGGGTGATGAGGGTGGCTAGTTTTACAACTGAACCTCAAATGAAGCAGGACAGATTTCTCCTGTAAGCAGATCAGGGTCCAGTCACATGTTGTGATGTTGTGTGAACGTACTTGTGTTGGCATGCTATAGTACTAGCGTTGGTGTGTGATCGTGGGAGGGTATTTTGACTGTGATCAGAATGTGTTCATGTTTAGTACAGGGTATGGATAAGCCAATATTGTGATGCCAATATTTGCTTGCTTAAGAAGCAGTGTGTAATGATTTCCCTGGCATTAAATGTCACGATCTATCTTCTTTTACATGCCTCACATGCTGGTACTCTTCCTTTCCATTCTTGGATCACTCCTCGCTCTGTGTGTGTCTGCCACACCTGTCATTCTGTCAATCAGTGTCTGTTTTCTGATAATGAATACTGTTTCTGTTTGTGTAAGAGTATTATTCATCATTGTTATGATTTTGTGGATTAGAATATTCCATAATGTCATATGTCTAAATGTCCTTGATGCATTTTGTTGAAACTTTTTTGCAAGTGTGTGATGCTGTTGTAATGTTAGAGGTGTGTGTGTGTGTGTCTGTTTGGGTCTGTGTTTGTGTGTGTTGTTTTTCTACATGCACCTCAGTTTGCGGGCCTGCCTGTTTGTTCATAGTTCCTTATGTACCATTATATATATATTATATATAATTTGTTCTGCTCAGTTGGTAATTTGTATGGATTGTATTAACTCTCTCTGCTCTTTGGATATTCTCCAACCTCTATCCATCTCTACATCTCCGCTCATTATCTCCAAATAATTTCTATTCATTAACACTTTCATTGCCATCCCTGCCTTTTCTACCTTCTATACCCTCATTCGGTTCTCCTCTCCTCCTACCATCTTTTTTACTCCACCTCTGCCATGTTTCTGCTTTCCTTCTCTTTTTTGCTTCCCCTCTTTCTTCCCCCCACCTTCCTACTCTCCCCCCTCTATCTCTTTCCCTTTGCCTTCCCTCTTTTTCCCCCCGTCTGTCTACTTTGCTTTGTGGCCCCCTATCTCTCCCTATTCTCCCCTTCCCGTCGTCCCTCTCTCTCCTCTGTTCTCCCAGGTGTCTGTCTGTCAGGAGATGCTCACCGAGTTCCGAAACGCTGTCTCCTGTAAGAAGAGTTCCCGTTCCCGTCGTCGCCGCCCCCTGGGCAACTCCGCGGCCCTCCGCCACCCCACCCGCATCGCCCTGGGGGCCCAGCGGCCACTCCGCCTCGTACAGGAGATGCGCCTCAGCAACGGCAAGCTCTACAGTGGCTCGGGACCCCTGACTGGGGGAGCAGGGGGGCCAGGAGGGGGTGTAGGGGCTGGGGGAGGTCCATCAGACATGGGCCCTGGGCCTCAGCGACTCCTGGAGGACCCTCTGGGGGCTAACACCACCCCTCCTCACCCGCCCCAGCCTCAGGCCCCCGTGGCGCTCCCTCGCAGCTGCACGCACGTCAGGATCTGCCAGGAGTGCAGGAGGATCCAGAGCCTGAGGTCAGGGATGGGGTCCACAAGGATCCCCCCCTCATCTGCACCTCTGCCGCGCCTGCCCCCTCCTCCTCCCCCCTCCTCCTCCAACACAGACAGCGAGGGGGGAGGGGGGTCCAGCCCCCGGCGGCTCCCCCACAGCACCCCTGCACCCTGCCTACCCATACCACCCCCACAGAGCAGCACCGACACAGACCTTCTGGGGAAGCAGGACTAAGACTGACGAACTAGGAGGGGCTGGAGGGTATATGGGGGCAAGTTAACAGTGACTTAACTGATGTTTTGAGCTGCTCAGTGACACACTATTCTCTGGCCCTCTGTACATTGGCCTCCAGGAGTGAACTACAGGGAGAGAAGGAGGGAGAAAGAGAGAGAGAGAATTAGAGGGATCAAAGATGTTGTGAGACGTGTGATGAAGCAATGGAAAGGATATATTTGCACAGATACCAAAAGACACACCCATACAGAAGGAGAAAGAAGGAGAGACTTCCTTTGCTCTCCAGCGCGCTGCCCAGCTGGTTCTGATGTTAGCCCAGTCTGTTCACAGAACCATGCTCCACTATGTTCTGGTTTTGTGGTTTACTTGAAGATGGCTGCTCGGTTCTTATCTTGACTTACCAATGGACCAATCAGGACTGAGCTACACTGGATAAAGTAGTCAGGTAACGCACATCATTTGATGCCAGACCTACTGGTTTCTCTGTTGGTCTCTCCCTGTTCTCCCCGCTCTCTCTCTCCATCTCTCTCTCTCTCTCTTTCCCTTTCCATGGTACCACAGACTCATCTAGAGCGGCCAGCTCTTCCTCTCTGGACGGTGACCACTGGAGGAGGAGCCCACATTGATCCTGGAGGACCTTAAATCTATGTAACATACAACAACAGAAGACTTTTAAACTGACTCTGAGAATTATAGGATTTTCCAGATTTTTTTGTTGTTGTCTTTGTCGTTTGGTTACCATTGTTCTAAGTGGAAGCTACAGAAAAATAAAGACTATATATGTGACTAATGTGGTGGATCACGACACACTATGAAGACAAGACTCCCCTGAGGTTTACTGTGTGGAGGAGGTGTTTTGTCCCTCCGGGGACCCCGTAGCTGCTTTTGAAACGACATTGAAGAAAGCAGATTTGGCTGGAAATTAGTTGTAACAAAGTCAGATATGCATAATATAATTTCTGTGTGTGTGTGTGTGTGTGTGTGCGTGCGCGGAGAGGTCTGTCCTTACAGCAAGTGAGAGGAACAAATGATCATACCAAGTATATGATAATCAGAGGCTTTGCGATGTGAAATAACTTGTTATCCTGGAGAATATTTGCCAAGCCTTTTCTCCTCTTTACCTCTGTTCATAGCACAGAGAGAGAGGAAGAGGAGAGAGGAAGATGAGAGAGGATGGGGAGAGAGAGAGAAAAAGGAGAGAGCGATGGAGAGAGGAAGAGGAGAGAGATAGAGGAGCAAGAGAAAAAATAGGAATGCAACAGAGAGGAACAGAGAGATAAAGGAGGACTGTATTTGTATTTGAATGACAAATCCCTAATTGAACTACTTCCATAATGAGATTTGTCCTGATCTGGTAATTCTGGGCAGCATCTTGCAGGGGGCTTGGCCGTGCTGCCGGGAGGCTGGGACTAAAGCTTCCCTGCTCTACATCCCATTGAACTGGCTGTCTGCAGCACAGACGCCTGCCAGAACTCCACACAGAGCTCCACACCACCCTGAGCCCTCTCATTACAGCCTGTGGAGCTTTAGATCTGGTAATTATTCCCCTTTAATAACTAATAGCCACACAATGACTATGGAGGAGACGGAGGTCATGGTTTAATGTTATAAAAGTATGACGGGGAATAATGTTACAGTGTTCAAGCCTTTCTGAGGCTTTCTGCTGCCTCTCTCACACATACACCACAGATCATCATACACACACACTGACAGACATAACCATGCAACCTAAGAAATACATAATTATTTATGTTTTTCTTCTCTTGGACCCACAGTGCATCAGTGAGCCAGACACACACATCTGCATAGGTCACCACTCTAGTCTCAACTCAATGCTGTGAAACCATTGGATGGCTTTCTTCCAATACACTTCATTGGCCTCCTTTCCTCATCTCCTTTCCTACACAACAATTGATCTTACAGGGATAGACAGCTGGTGCATCTCTAACCGGTCTTTTCACCTATCAGTGGTGAAGAAGGAAAGGAGATAAGAAAATGAAGACCTTTGAGTATTGGGACATATAACAATGTCAGGGGGGGAAGGAGGGGTACCCAAAGTGAATCAGAGGGGTGTCTGTGAGGGGAGAGAGTTTACTCAACAAAACAAACAAATCGTTTCTGTTAACTTTTCAGTTCTCTGTTATTTTTTCATATTTCTATACTAGTGCTAAATGGATTATTAAAATAATGTTGTTGAATATTATGATTCAATTTGTATTATTATTATTCCTATTGAAGTACGGATCTATTGGAGGATGCTGCTGTTTTGGGGAGATGGGTGGGCAGGGGTGGGTTGATAGAGGTGAGGGGTGACGGGGACGTCCTCTCCATAGCAGCAACCTGATGTTAAATCCTATAGACACACAAACTCGTTTGGAATAAAAAATATTCTAACTGTCCAAGCTGGCAAGATGTATCGTCTGTTCCTGCAGTGTTAAAGTGTGTGTCTGACAATTTGTCTTTTATTGTATGTTTTTCAGTTTCAGGGTGAGCACCTAATTATTTTGTGGTATCCATCTTAGCTGGGTCGTTCCACTGAGAGTGTCTCTTGGGTAGTGTAATAACTACTGATTTCACTTCATTTTAACATTATGTCATAAAGAGCACATGTTCAACTTCATAACAAACACGTTAAATCTCCAGAGGTTAAAAGAAGAAAAATGACCATAAAAGTTGACAATTAAAGTAACAGGGTTGAATGTAACAGGTTTGGCGATTTCATCTTAAACCAGCCAAGCTTGCTGTGTGCAACAGGGAGGGGCAACTGAATGTAAGCATAACAAAAAATGTGAAATTGTTTTGAAATGTGTATTTATTTATTTACAATATGATGAGAGTTTAAAAGTAGAATGAAAATAGCATGTGCAGGAGAGGTAAGAAGAAAAAAAACCTGAGACTTGTAGGCACCTCCCCCTTTCTAACATTGATAAAAGATAACCATACAAAAAAGTATGTCAAATGTTTTAGATAGATTAGTGCTAAAATGTTGTTTATTAAACAACTAATTGACCGACGTCTGTTCAATTACTTGAATTCCATGTAGTTAGTTCTTTAGAGGGAAATCAAATCACTCACGAGAGAAATCAAGTCAAGAATTATGTGGGATGCGGGGTTGAAGGGAGTTGTAGTTTTCATTAAGCAAATATTCAACCTTGTTCAGTGCAGAAACGTGGTACTTAACTACAATGACCCTGATCCATTGCGCCTGTTTCCTGCTCAAACAGAGACTGTTGTCACTAGTTGCCTCTGCCACTGCATCATAAACCCTACCTATTTCTACAATTTATCTTCATAAAATGTGACTTTAAACCTAACCTTAACCACACTGCTAACCTTTTGCCTAACCCTCACCTTAAATCAAGACCAAAAATTCAATTTTTGTTTTCATGAATTTGTACAATATAGACAATTTTGACTTTGTCACTGTGCTATCTCATGGAAACTGACAGAGACTTATACAGTTTTAAGCATGTTATGTTTTTTATTATATATTCATTTTACTAGGCGCAAGTCAGTTAAGAACAAATTCTTATTTACAATGACAACCTACCCGAGCCAAACTCAGACATCACTGGGACAATTGTGAGCCGCCCTACGGGACTCCTAATCACGGCCGGATGTGACGCAGCCTGGATTCGAACCAGGGACTGTGGTGATGCCTCTTGCAGTGCCTATGCAGTGCCTAAGACCACTGCGCCACTCGGGAGCCGTTAGATACGCACAGATCACCTGAGAGAGAAACGTACACAACACAATGACTAGAGGGATAGAGAAAGTTGGTGAAAGTATGCTTTATCTAATTTGAAGAAGTAGTAAATTGATTTCAGCTCTGGAGCTGATATTGCCTGAGCAGAGATGAGATGATGACTATAAGGAATGAAAAACAATATAGTCATCAAATATATACTAGTAATATACACAACTGAAATATTTTATTATTTCATAGTAATTTCCTATTTTTCAATTGATGTCTACCCAATGTGGACCTGACAGAAACAATGGAATATTTTCAATGTTTTGGCAATAGATGTTCATTGTTTTTGGCCTTGGAATTTCTGTAAAAAAATTAATTAATTTTAATGTCATTATTTCATAATGCTTTTAATGTTTATAAACTAAAATTGAAAATCGTGATAGATTATGAAAAAATTAACTGAAACGACCTCAAAAAGCACTAATCGCTCAGCACTAATACAGATAAACAGATAATTGGAGATTTACACAGTTTGGCATATAAAGGAGAACAAACAAAAAGAGGTGGGCCTCCACCCCCAATCCCCATCCCATCCCCCCCATCCCAACTCAGGCAACATGTCACCATTCAATAAATAATTTTTATGAAACCCACAATAAACATATACTATTGGAATTTTTTCATGATTTAGTTTAGTTGGAGTGTAGATGTGCAGCATGTGATCCAACTGTTGAATTGAGTGTTTTATCAAAATGTACACACATAATGTCACAAGGACATAAATGTGACATTCAAACTCTATGTTTGAAAATGGGAGTTTTGTTAAATGCTCCGTAGTGAGAATAAGAGAAATGTGAACGGTTACAGGATCTGAGGTGGTTTTGTTTTCTGCAGAAATTCCTTCTTGAACATGATGACTTTCATATGCCTTAGTTACAACCTTTTATGGGATGCGTAAATATGAGTATTTTAAAAAAAGAGATGAGCCTAGTTCAGCCAAGGAAAAAGTACAGAGCTAAACTTGGAGAAAGGCACGATCCTTCTTAGCTAGTCATAATTGGCTGAGATAATGGAGTGGTTGGACATGCTGAGCGATAAGTCCTGATTGGTCTGCCATTTCACAAGCTTCTGTCTATAACAGTATGGGGGCTTCCCTGGTCCATATATTTATTGAAAAAAAATATAAACGCAACATGTAAGTAAAGTGTTGGTCCCATGTTTCATGAGCTGAAATAAAAGAGCCCAGAAATGTTCCATACGCAAAAAAATGCTTATTTCTTTCAAATTTTGTACACCAATTTGTTTACATCCCTGTTAGTGAGCATTTATCCTTTGCCAAGATAATCTATTTACCTGACAGATGTGGCATATCGAAACGCTGATTAAACAGTATAGTCATTACACAGGTGCACCTTATGCAGTTTCGTCACACAACACAATGGCACAGATCTCTCAAGTTTCGAGGGAGCATGGAATTGGCATGCTGACTGCAGGAATGTCCACCAGTGTTCATTTCTCTACCATAAGCCACCTCCAATGTTGTTTTATAAAATTTGGCAGTACGTCCAACCGGCCTCACAACAGCAAACCAAGTGTAACAACTCCATCCCAGGACCACCACATCCGGATAAAATATTGAATTTGGCCTTTACTATTATAGCCCATAGAAACACGCTGAATAACATATTAATAGTTGGCAAAAAGACAGTCACAAATAAATCATGAGGAATAATGTTTTGAAGTGTCTGTCCTATATTCAGACCCCATGACGTTTTCCACATTTTATGTTACAGCCTTATTCTAAAATTGATTAAATAACTTTTTCCCTCATAAATCTACATAAAATACACCATAATGACAAAGCAAAAACAGGTTTTAAGAAATGTTTGTAAATGTATAAAAAAAACGTATTTACATAAATATTCAGACCCTTTGCTATGAGACTCGAAATTGAGCTTAGGTCAGGTGTAACCCGTTTTCATTGATCGTCCTTGAGATTTTTCTACAACTTGATTGGAGTCAACCTGTGGTAAATTCAATTGATTGGACATGATTTGGAAAGGAACACACCTGTGTATATAAGTCCCACTGTTGACCGTGCATGTCAGAGCAAAAACCAAGCAATGAGGTCAAAGGAATTGTCCGTAGAGCTCTGAGATAGGATTGTGGCGAGGCACAGATCTGCGGAAGGGTACCAAAACAATTATGCAGCATTGAAGGTCCCCAAGAACACAGTGGCCTCCATCAATCTTAAATGGAAGAAGTTTGGAACCACTAAGATTCTTTCTAGAGCTGGCTGCCCTGCCAAACTGAGCAATCGGGGAAGAAGGGCCTTGGTCAGGGAGGTGACGAAGAACTCGATGGTCATTCTAACATAGCTCCAAAGTTCCTCTGTGGAGATGGGAGAACCTTCCAGAAGGACAACCATCTCTGCAGCCCTCCACCAATCAGGCTTTTATGGTAGAGGGGCCAGACGGAAGCCACTCCTCAGTAAAAGGCACATGACAGCCCACTTGGAGTTTGCCAAAAGGCACCTAAAGGACTCTCAGACCATGAGAAAGAAGATTCTCTGGTCTGATGAAACAACGACCCTAAGTACACAGCCAAGAGTCTCTGAATGTCCTTGAGTGGCCTAGCCAGAGCTCGGACTTGATCCCGATCTAACAGCTCTGGAGAGACCTGAAAATAGCTGTGCAACGATGCTCCCCATCCAACCTGGCAGAGCTTAAGAGGATCTGCAGAGAAGAATGGAAGAAACTCCCCAAATACAGGTGTGCCAAGCTTGTACTGTAGATTCATACCATAGAAGACTAGACACTGTAATCGCTGCCAAAGGTGCTTCAACAAAGTCTGAGTAAAGGTTCTGAATACTTATGTAAAGGTGATATTTCCATTGTGCAAATATAAAAAAAGCAGTTTTTGCTTTCTCATTGTGGGGCATTGTGTGTAGATTGATGAGAAAAAACTAATAATTTAATCAATTTTAGAATAACGATGTAACTTAACAAAATGTGGAGAAGGTCAAGGGGTCTGAACATTTTCTGAATGCACTGTATTAGAAAGCTCAGGATTTTAGTTTTTTTTGTTGACACCCCTTATTTTTTTTTGGGGGGGGGGGGTGGGGTTACAAAACTACTTCCATACTTCCACTTGTTTGTATGGGTTACCTTCAGATGAGTCCCGTGAAATGTGTGGTAGTCATAGCAAACGGAGAACACCATCGTATTCGTGAGAGTCTCCTCTTACCATAGAGTGGTCATAATAGTTTGTAGGCCAAACCGTTTGTCCGCAATAGATGTTTCGCGAGAAGACCAATTTTTCGGGATGTCTCATGGTCTGACAAACACCTCTGTAACTCCAAATAACACCGTAGCTCAGCTACCTTCCATCGCAGATGCGGAAAGCCAACATAGGAAGATGCGGTGGATTGAGACGCAGCCTGATGGATTTTGAAGGGATTTTTTTATTATGTTACTTAGATTGACACACGGGTGCATCAACAGACTCTTAGGGATGAAGTAGTGAGACTACTTTCTGGAGGACAATGCTATGCTGACTCACATGCGTTTCCAATTTGTGGGTGGGGCTAAGGCTTAAGAGGGTGTGGCTATGCTGAATGGGTGTAAACAAAGAGCTCTCTAGGAGGTGTGAAAATCTCATAAAAATCTTTCAAAGGGCATTTTCTCATACTTGTCTCCAAAGTGGGACAACAAGTTTCCCATTTATCCTCCAACTACAGTGTATGATATACTATTTTGAAGCTCAGTCTGTACTTTTATCATTTTAAAATAAGCAAATCCCTTACGTTCGATATACACTGAGTGTACAAAACATTAAGGACAACTTCTTAATATCGAGTTGCACCTGCTCCTGTTGCCTTCAGAACAGCCCAAATGTGTCGGGGCATGGACTCTACAAGGTGTCGAAAGCATTAAAAAAGGGATGCTGGCCCATGTTGACTCCAATGATTCCCACAGTTGTGTCAAGTTAGCTGGATGTCCTTTGGATGGTAGACCATTCTTGATACACACAAAGGGGTGCACCTGGCACCTACAGCCATACCTCATTCAAAGGCACTTACAGTAAATCTTGTGTCTTTCCCATTCACCTCTGAATGGCACACAAACACAATCCATGTCTCAATTGTCTCACGGCTTAAACATCCTTATTTAACCTGTCTCCTCCCCTTCATCTACACTGATTGAAGTGGATTTAACAAGTGACATCAATAAGGGATCATAGCTTTAACCTGGATTCACCTGGTCAGTCTATGTCATTGGAAAAGCAGTTGTCCTTAATGTTTTGTACACTCAGTGTAAGCCACAATAGAGAAATCTGGACACAAATGTTCACAGACAAAATGTACAGGCATTTTTTTACATTTCCACATTTTGAGAGTAACAATCATCATTCAGTGTGATGGGGCAACAGTAAAAACACAATGTACATCTATGGTATGCAGAATTTGGTATTTCTAGGAATTTGTTGAATATTGCACACTGTAGGTGTTGAATGATAGAGAATTGTGACATAAATCAATCTTAATCTGCTAGCTCTACTCTGGGCAGACATGAGAGAGGATAATGTTTATCATGTTCTTGATGATGATAGGGGGCGGATGGAGGTCATGGGGGAGGTGGTGGGAAAGGGACATCTCCCAGGCATCTATCAGCAAAACATCCAGACCCTTGAACATAGCCCTGAGCACCCTGTCCAGCTGCACTGAGAACCAGTCACTGTTGTACAGGCTCACTTTCGGGTCCAGGGCCTGGAGGTTAGCCGGGCGCAACACCACCAGGCTCCCCGAAGCCCGGTCCAGAAGCCGCACCACCGCCCGCCGAATGTGGCGTAGTCGGCGAATGTAGACCTGCACAGGGAAGGTGCTGAAATGGGACCATATGCTGATGAACACCACAGTATTTGACCCACCAGTTAGGCCATCCAGCTCATTAGCTACATAGCGCATCTCACTGGCGATGACAGTGTTGAAGCGGATTGGAGGACCTTGACAACGGTATTTCAGCAGGATGTTGTGGGTGCTGTCCACTGCCATGAAGGGTCCCACATTCTTAGGACTGTAAAGGTTGAACTCCTTCAGGTCACAAAGAGGAAGGGAGAGTTGGAAGTTGGACAGACAGAGGAGAGCGTTAGAAAGCACCTGAGGCAGCAGAGAGTGAAAGATGCCGCAGGACTCACCTGGTACTAAGGTGTTGAGGTACTCAAACCACTGTCTGACAGTAGAGTCTCCGTACATGTACACCACCTTGCCCTTCAGACACTGAGTGGCAGACGAGTCGTTAACTTCTTCTTAAAAGGGGGGAGCTGTTTTCACTTTGGGAAAAAATCGTGCCCAAATTAAACGGCCTCGTACTCTGTTCTAGATCATACAATATGCATATTATTATATCTGAAGTTTCTAAAATTGTTTGGATTATATCTGTGAGTAAAACAGAACTCATTTGGCAGCAAACTTCCAGACAGGAAGTGAACATTCTGAAAAAGGGGCTCTGTGTCAGGGCCTGCCTATTCAACTGGCTTATATTTATGGATCTGTATGCACTTCATACGCCTTACACTAGATGTCAACAGGCAGTAGAAGGTTGAATGGGGTGTCTAGCTTGATGTGAGGCCGAATGAGATCTTTTGGAGTGACAGGTCTGCTCTTTTGTCAGTAGTCAGCTGCGCACAAGGGAACCTAACATTGTCTTCTGAAATGCGTTCGGTTTACACGACGAAATGCTCCGGCTCTGATTTTATTGGATACATATGAGAAAAACATCATAAAGTAGGATTTTTCAACCGAGTTTGACCAGTTTATTCAACGTTTATTGGGACTTTTGGAATTTTTTGTTCCAGGCGCAAACATTTCTTGGACACGTGAGCTCCACATGGCTAGCCAAAGTTGCTAATTCGACAGAAGAAATGGACATTCTAAAACCAAACAACGATTTATTCTGGAACTCGGACTCCTTGCACAACATTCTGATGGAAGAACATCAAAAGTAAGAGAATATTTATGATGTTATTTCGTATTTTTGTGTTTTATGTTGGCTCCAACAAGGCGGAGAATTGTAGGGCGCTGTCTCACAATATTGCATGCTGTATGTTGTACTAAAGTTATTAAAAAAAAATCTAACACAGCGTTTGCATTAAGAACCAGTGTATCTTTCATTTTCTGTACAACATGTATTTTTTAATAAAGTTTATGATGAGTTCTTTGGTTAGATTAGGTGACTGTCCAAAATATCTCCGGACATTTTGGTGCTATTTGTGACGATGGCTGCGTTGTAAAACCCAGATTTGTAGCTCTAAATATGCACATTGTCGAACAAAACATAAATGTATTGTATAACATGATGTTATAAGACTGTCATCCGATGATGTTGTCCAAAGGTTAGTGATTAATTTTATCTCTATTTCTGGGTTTTGTGAAAGCTACCTTGGCGGTGAATGAATGGCGTTGTGTGTTTGGCTATTGTGGTGAGCAATTAGAAATATATATTGTGTTTTCGCTGTAAAACACTAAAAAAATTGGAAATATTGGTTGGATTCACAAGATGTTTATCTTTCATTTGCTGTACACCATGTATTTTTCATAAATGTTTTATGATGAGTATTTATTTATTTCACGTTGCTCTCTGTAATTATTCTGGCTGTTTTGGTGACATTTGTGATGGTGGCTGCAATGTAAAACTACGATTTATACCTCAAATATGCACATTTTTGAACAAAACATAAATGTATTGTATAACATGATGTTATAAGACTGTCATCTGATGAAGTTGTTCAAGGTTAGTGATTAATTTTATCTCTATTTGTGGGTTTTGTGAAAGCTACCTATGCAGTGGAAACATGGTGAAAACATGGCGTTGTGTGTTTGGCTATTGTGGTGAGCTAATATAAATACATATTGTGTTTTCGCTGTAAAACATTTTAAAAATCGGAAATGATGGCTGGATTCACAAGATGTTTATCTTTCATTTGCTGTATTGGACTATCCCTGTCCCGTTAGGCTAGGCTATGCTAGTCAGCTTTTTTGATGAGGAGGATCCTGGATCCGGGAGGGTGACTCGTTAGATGTTTTAACCTGTCTAGGATCAGCGTGGCGCTAGCGGCACACCCCCCCCCCCCCACTGAAAAACCAGTGCCGCGAAATTCAAAAAAAATATTTTTTTAAAATATTTAACTTTCACACATTAAAGTCCAATACAGCTAATGAAAGACACAGATCTTGTGAATCCAGTCAACATTTCCGATTTTTAAAATGTTTTACAGGGAAGACACAATATGTAAAGATGTACATCTATTACCTAAAAACACATTAGCATAATCCACCATCTTTTATTTGTCCACCAACACCAGTAGCCATCACCAATTCGGCTAAACTAAGATATTTATAGCCCCTAACCAACAAAAAAACTCATTAGATGACAGTCTGATAACATATTTATGGTATGGGATAGGTTTTGTTAGAAAAAAGTGCATATTTCAGGTAGATGGCATAGTTTACAATTGCACCCACCATCACAAATGGACTAGAATAATTACAATGAGCAACGTGTTTACCTAACTACTAATCATCAAACATTTCGTAAAAATACACAGCATACACGAATCGAAAGACACAGATCCTGTGAATACAGACAATATTTCAGATTTTCTAAGTGTCTTACAGCGAAAACACAATAAATCGTTATATTAGCTTAGCACATAGCAATTAGCAGCCCAGCATTGATTCTAGCCAAAGTGAGCGATAAAAGTCAACATCGCCAAAAGATATTAATTTTTTCACTAACCTTCTCAGAATTCTTCCGATGACACTCCTGTAACATCACATTACAACATGCATATACAGTTTGATCGAAAATGTTTATATTTAGCCACCAAAATCATGGTTAGACAATGTGAAATGTAGCTCAGCTGGTCAGAAAATGTCCTTGCGCCACTTAGACAGTGATCTACTCTTATACATAAATACTCATAAACGTGACTAAAAAATATAGGGTGGACAGGGATTGATAGACAATTTAATTCTTAATACAATTGCGTTATTACATTTTTTAATTTATCCTTACTTTTCAATACAGTTTGCGCCAAGCGAAGCTACGTCAAAAAACATGGCGTCCTAAGCCACTAAAATGTTTCGACAGAAACACGATTTATCATAATAAAAATGTCCTACCTTGAGCTGTTCTTCCATCAGTATCTTGGGCAAAGGATCCTTTCTTGGGAGAAATCGTCTTTTGGTGGAAAGCTGTCCTCTTGCCATGTGAAAATGTCAACTGCGTTCGGGATGAACTGAAAAGCGTGCCCAACTTTTCACATCGTTGCAAAAATAAATGTCCCAAATCGCACTAAACGGATATAAATTGCTATAAAACGCTTTAAATTAACTACTTTATGATGTTTGTAACTCCTATAACGAGTGAAAAGATGACCGGAGAAATATAACAGGCTAAACTAACGCTTGGAACAGGAGAGGGTCGGTGTCTTCCACGCGCGTTACGCAGCAAGAAAAGACTTGCTAGCTAAAGGTTTTTTTCATTTGTAGGGCCTGTGAACGCGCAATCGACCCCGTTGGAATCGTCATCACGTAAAGGCATCCAGGGGAAGACGTAAGAAGTGTCCGTATAGTCATAGCAACGACAGTGCCCTTTTAACTGACTTCAGAAAAGTGGCCAACATTTCTCAAATCTGACTCCATGTCAGGGAAATTGCTGTAGAATGGGCTCTGTTCCACTTAGAGACAAAATTTCAACTCCTATAGAAACTATAGACTGTTTTCTATCCAATAATAATAATAATATGCATATTGTACGATCAAGGATTTTGTGGGAAGCCGTTTAAAAAATTAGCCAAATTAGCATAAATAGTCTAAACAGCGCCCCCATCCCCAACAGGTTAAACTGGCGCATTATACCACCACCCAGCACTCGCTATGACTCTTGGAAGTAATACCCGGAAGGAGTGATCCTGGTAGACTCTGTCTTCATGCTGCTTCTCTCCACGTCTGCTTTGTCTGAAAGAGGAAAGCAAGCATCTTGTACCAGCTATCATCATCACTTTACAGGCAATAGAGGTGCTAGGACTTTCCCATCTTACACTACTGTAGATGTAGTAGTTGGCTTGAATACTGTCCTGCACACCCAGAAACTCTCCAGGGTTAAAGTAAACAGCCACAAAGCAGAGCAGATCAGTTAGTAGGCTGGCTAGCTAGTGTTAAAAAGATAAACACACAGTTGTACTGTGGTATCTCCTTGCTCGCCTACCTTTTTTCTCAGGCAGCACAATGACACTGTCAGACCCTGAAGGATGAATGTGAACTTTGATGTTTACACCACGAAGAAAAAGTGGAGAAATAATCATATTTCAATGTTAAATAAACACATTGCAGCAAGCAATTTGATACATTGGAAACAAAGTCTGAGAATACATTTCACACACTTTTAAACTCATCCACGTACATACTGTAAAACTCACTAACCTCTGAAAGAGCAATGTCTCCTTGTTCACGAGCAGATGGTTCACATAGGGTCCCCTGGCGTGGTTGATCCATGTGTCACAGCTCAGCAGTTTGGGCTGCAGCAGTGTGGGGGTCTGTGTAATTGCACAGCGGCTTCTGGTTTGTCGGCAGACACAGGTTACATACAGTTGTCTGGGACAGTTTTCCAGAGCGGAACAAACTCTTAAAGAAAATCCGATCGGGGGGTTCCTCTCGTAACCGTCCTAGAACATGAACTGCCTCACTAGGATGGACCAGTGTCACCTCCACCTGTGCAGACCCCTGCCATAGTAATGGGAAAATGGCAGAGTTTGTCCCATTCCTGTGGTCCAGCACCGGTCCTGCAACGCCTGCCCCCAATGTGGAGGAATGCAGCCAGGCCAGCAAGAAGTCTTCACCATAGCTCTTGGGAAGCCCCTGGAAGTCATGTATATGGACCAGAGCCTCCAACTGGTCCCCCACGTGCCACTCTCTCCTGCCCCCTGCTGGCAGGATCACAAAAAGGCTGTGTGCAGGGTCACTGGTCTGGTTCAGAGACACATTCACAGAATGGGGCTATGGCTGTGGCTATCTCCTCCCGTGAGGGCTCCTGGCTACAGTAGCTCCGGTTGCGGTCCAGAGGAGAAGGGTCCTCTGGGAGGAAAACTGAGTGGATGTTGCTTTGGTGCTGGTAGAACATTGACACTGCTTGGCAGTTGAGCTTCTGCTGAGTAAAGAGGACGGGTTACTAACAGGCATGCTACACTGGACACTAACTTTTGCAGAGCGTGTGACGCTTCCATTAATTTCAATGAAACCTGGACATAAGCAGCACAGCTCTGTGAGAGGCTTGCGCTGTTCAGTGTAAAATGACGAGCTTGTACTATTTTCAAGAATTTGACGCACGACTCACACCCAAGAACACTTGATAAAGTGGCTTGCATTCTGCTGATGCTGGCATTCTGCTGATGCTGGCAGTCTGCTGATGCTGGCAAAATCTATGCATCAAGTGTAGCATCTAAAAACCCACTGTTTTCGTGACGCCCTAGCTGCTCTTATCAACGTGGGTGTATTTTCATACACTAGCAAAAAACTGTCCACAGAAGCCAAAAGTTAAATACAATTCCATTCCAACTTACTGTGCCAATGGGCAAGACTTTTGATCATTATGAAGGTCGACTTTGAGACAAAATATATGAAGGATCGATATTATTGAACAGACTTTCCAAAAGTGGGTCTGATGTAGACCGACTCCCTCTGCTTACCTCATGTCAAAATAAAAGTCCTTCACATGCACCATATGTGGACAGAGAGGAAGTGGGTCTACAACAGACCCACATTTGGAAAGTCTGTTTAATAATACGATCCTTCAGATATTTTGTCTCAAATTCCAACCTTCATAATGACCAAGATTGCTGCCACCCAGCACAGTAATTTGAAATGGAATTGTATTTAACTTAAGGCTTCCTGTGGACTGTTTTTGTGCCACCCAATATAATTAAAAGCAACACTAGTGTATGTAAATACACCCACGTTGATAAGAGCAGCTAGTGACGCCCCAGTGTAACTCCCCTGATGAGGGGGAGAGGGTGATAGAAACAATGTGAGATTGGTTCATATTAGGCCAGATGGCTTTACCCTACCTCCAGAATGTTTATGTTGCTGAACAGGAAGAAGAGGCCTGACAGGGCCAGCAGAATGAAGATACAGATATATTTGGACAGGCTCCTCAACATGGTGGCCATCCTCTGTCAGTCAGCCTGATGTTGACACAAAGAAGCTGGTAAGGGACAGATCACAATTTACTGGGGGAGGGGTGGTCCAAAATAGGGGAGGATTGTCAAACTTCTTTCATTTTGCTTTGGGGAGGGTTGTGTGTTTTTTTTATTGGGCACAGGGGAAGGTAATGCGTTTTTTCCCCCTGGTTAACATTGGCTCTTTTGCAACCTTTACTATATAATTTATTCAAACCTAGCCAAATTTCCTCATCTGCTTGCATGAGCCTCCCCTATATGAAGGTGTTTTGGTACGTCCCTTATGCATTATGCTTTTACATGTGCTAACTTTTACTATACCACAGGCCAGAATAGTCTGCAGTCTAACAGTCTATCCTGCCCTCTAGCCACTATTCATAGTGACAATAGTGGTAGGTGGATCGTTTGTTCAGTAGGCTAGCTAGCAATCATACCACACATGAAAGCATTCAAAGATGCATCAATTTAAAATAAGAATCGAGAAGAACAAATAGGAATAGCTGATATGCAGCTGACAGGCCAGGTGCATGATTGCGCATGAAAGAACAGTGAAGACATGAAACACACAGCTCAAAAGCTCCCCTATTGATCTTGTTTAGGGACAACACAATTATCCTACCTAGACTATAGTAGCCTACAACACCACAATGCAATGAATAATTGCATTATTGTTTTTAAGTGAGTACAAAATTCTACTCTAGGCTGCAGTGCAAATGTAATTTGAATAATGGCGCAAAAGCCATTGGAATGTTTGGAATGTTTAATTCCATTTGGATCAGTTGTGGGTCGACTCTGGACAGTTTATAAGGTCTAGGAAGGCAGAGTAGCAGGCCAGTCTGGCTGTATTTTTACTTCTGATACTGAATGTGCTGTCTGTTTCAGATCATCATTCTCCCAAGTCTTCCTGTAATAATGTGGCCACATCTGCTCCCTGCTGGCCCAGATATTCGGAAAAGCTTAACACACGCTCTGCCTCCTCTCCTAGAACCTAACGCTTCAATATAGCCTAAATATTTATCATTTAACTTTTCAAGGTATTACATTTTATATGTGGCATAAACACAACCAGTCACAATGTTTTAATCTGATTAGGCTACATCAATAGTCACCTGTAGGCATACGCACATTTATCTAAAATATAATTGCAGCATCCTCAAAATGGCTTGACATTAACCAGGTTTCCATTCAAACTTTTTATGCAGTAAAGTACCCTACATGTCGGAAAATGTATGTCACTACATCATGGGAAATCATACAGGTTATTAGGCTATAGATAATCTCAGGTTATAGTCCATATAGTCCATCAGGTTATAGTCCATAATAATCTCATCATGTAGTAGGCTATACCTGCACTGTATCTGCAAGCTGTTGGATAGAGCGCATGTGCCAATACCAGAGTGAGCACATTCACTATACCTATGCAATTCTTTGTGTGACAAAACCATCAGTAGGCCTAGAGTTGAAAATGTAATGGAAACCCATTTAACTTTTTTTTTCAGCACATGGGAATTTAACATCAAGTTATTTTTATGTGCACTAAATATTTACAGACATACTTTCATCTGCAACAAGCAGTGCTGTAAAGTACTTAGGTTAAAATACTAGGCTGGTAATTGCAGCTTTTGGCTGATAAAAATGAAAAGCCAATAAATAAAATTGTAGTGGACCAAATTGCCCAGGAGAGGCTGTCTATCACAGCCTACACCCCCAGGAGAGGCTGTCTATCACAGCCTACACCCCAGGAGAGGCTGTCTATCACAGCCTACACCCCTAGTAGAGGCTGTCTATCACAGTCTACACCCCCAGGAGAGGCTGTCTATCACAGCCTACACCCCAGGAGAGGCTGTCTATCACAGCCTACACCCCTAGTAGAGGCTGTCTATCACAGCCTACACCCCTAGTAGAGGCTGTCCATCACAGCCTACACCCCTAGTAGAGGCTGTCCATCACAACCTACACCCCTAGTAGAGGCTGTCTATCACAGCCTACACCCCCAGGAGAGGCTGTCAATCACAGTCTACACCCCCAGGAGAGGCTGTCTATCACAGCCTACACCCCCAGGAGAGGCTGTCTATCACAGCCTACACCCCTAGTAGAGGCTGTCTATCACAGTCTACACCCCTAGTAGAGGCTGTCTATCACAGCCTACACCCCTAGTAGAGGTCGTCTATCACAGCCTACACCCCCAGGAGAGGCTGTCCATCACAGCCTACACCCCCGGTAGAGGCTGTCTATCACAGCCTACACCCCCAGGAGAGGCTGTCAATCACAGCCTACACCCCCAGGAGAGGCTGTCTATCACAGCCTACACCCCTAGTAGAGGCTGTCTATCACAGCCTACACCCCCAGGAGAGGCTGTCTAACACAGCCTACACCCCCAGGAGAGGCTGTCTATCACAGCCTACATCCCTAGTAGAGGCTGTCTATCACAGCCTACACCCCTAGTAGAGGTCGTCTATCACAGCCTACACCCCCAGGAGAGGCTGTCTATCACAGCCTACACCCCTAGTAGAGGCTGTCTATCACAGCCTACACCCCTAGTAGAGGCTGTCTATCACAGCCTACACCCCTAGTAGAGGCTGTCTATCACAGCCTACACCCCTAGTAGAGGCTGTCCATCACAGCCTACACCCCTAGTAGAGGCTGTCCATCACAACCTACACCCCTAGTAGAGGCTGTCTATCACAGCCTACACCCCCAGGAGAGGCTGTCAATCACAGTCTACACCCCCAGGAGAGGCTGTCTATCACAGCCTACACCCCCAGGAGAGGCTGTCTATCACAGCCTACACCCCTAGTAGAGGCTGTCTATCACAGCCTACACCCCCAGGAGAGGCTGTCCATCACAGCCTACACCCCCGGTAGAGGCTGTCTATCACAGCCTACACCCCCAGGAGAGGCTGTCAATCACAGCCTACACCCCCAGGAGAGGCTGTCCATCACAGCCTACACCCCTAGTAGAGGCTGTCCATCACAACCTACACCCCTAGTAGAGGCTGTCTATCACAGCCTACACCCCCAGGAGAGGCTGTCAATCACAGTCTACACCCCCAGGAGAGGCTGTCTATCACAGCCTACACCCCCAGGAGAGGCTGTCTATCACAGCCTACACCCCTAGTAGAGGCTGTCTATCACAGCCTACACCCCCAGGAGAGGCTGTCCATCACAGCCTACACCCCCGGTAGAGGCTGTCTATCACAGCCTACACCCCCAGGAGAGGCTGTCAATCACAGCCTACACCCCCAGGAGAGGCTGTCTATCACAGCCTACACCCCTAGTAGAGGCTGTCTAACACAGCCTACACCCCCAGGAGAGGCTGTCTATCACAGCCTACATCCCTAGTAGAGGCTGTCTATCACAGCCTACACCCCTAGTAGAGGTTGTCTATCACAGCCTACACCCCCAGGAGAGGCTGTCCATTACAGCCTACACCCCCGGTAGAGGCTGTCTATCACAGCCTACACCCCCAGGAGAGGCTGTCTAACACAGCCTACACCCCCAGGAGAGGCTGTCTATCACAGCCTACATCCCTAGTAGAGGCTGTCTATCACAGCCTACACCCCTAGTAGAGGTCGTCTATCACAGCCTACACCCCCAGGAGAGGCTGTCTATCACAGCCTACACCCCTAGTAGAGGCTGTCTATCACAGCCTACACCCCCAGGAGAGGCTGTCAATCACAGTCTACACCCCCAGGAGAGGCTGTCTATCACAGCCTACACCCCCAGGAGAGGCTGTCTATCACAGCCTACACCCCTAGTAGAGGCTGTCTATCACAGCCTACACCCCCAGGAGAGGCTGTCCATCACAGCCTACACCCCCGGTAGAGGCTGTCTATCACAGCCTACACCCCCAGGAGAGGCTGTCAATCACAGCCTACACCCCCAGGAGAGGCTGTCCATCACAGCCTACACCCCTAGTAGAGGCTGTCCATCACAACCTACACCCCTAGTAGAGGCTGTCTATCACAGCCTACACCCCCAGGAGAGGCTGTCAATCACAGTCTACACCCCCAGGAGAGGCTGTCTATCACAGCCTACACCCCCAGGAGAGGCTGTCTATCACAGCCTACACCCCTAGTAGAGGCTGTCTATCACAGCCTACACCCCCAGGAGAGGCTGTCCATCACAGCCTACACCCCCGGTAGAGGCTGTCTATCACAGCCTACACCCCCAGGAGAGGCTGTCAATCACAGCCTACACCCCCAGGAGAGGCTGTCTATCACAGCCTACACCCCTAGTAGAGGCTGTCTAACACAGCCTACACCCCCAGGAGAGGCTGTCTATCACAGCCTACATCCCTAGTAGAGGCTGTCTATCACAGCCTACACCCCTAGTAGAGGTCGTCTATCACAGCCTACACCCCCAGGAGAGGCTGTCCATCACAGCCTACACCCCCGGTAGAGGCTGTCTATCACAGCCTACACCCCCAGGAGAGGCTGTCTAACACAGCCTACACCCCCAGGAGAGGCTGTCTATCACAGCCTACATCCCTAGTAGAGGCTGTCTATCACAGCCTACACCCCTAGTAGAGGTCGTCTATCACAGCCTACACCCCCAGGAGAGGCTGTCTATCACAGCCTACACCCCTAGTAGAGGCTGTCTATCACAGCCTACACCCCTAGTAGAGGCTGTCTATCACAGCCTACACGCCAAGTAGAGGCTGTCTATCACAGCCTACACCCCCAGGAGAGGCTGTCAATCACAGCCTACACCCCCAGGAGAGGCTGTCTATCACAGTCTACACCCCCAGGAGAGGCTGTCTATCACAGCCTACACCCCTAGTAGAGGCTGTCTATCACAGCCTACACCCCTAGTAGAGGCTGTCTATCACAGCCTACACCCCTAGTAGAGGCTGTCTATCACAGCCCACACCCCTAGTAGAGGCTGTCTATCACAGCCTACACCCCCAGGAGAGGCTGTCTATCACAGCCTACACCCCAAATTCACTCTTCAAAACCATTCTCTCACACCTTGCAGGCACATGAGCCTGCTGCTGAGGAGAGAGAGCAAGAGAGCAGCCTTAGCCTAGGCCACTGTTGAGTAAAACAAACATTTGAGGAAAAAGAGTATGCCTATAGTGAAAAGCCTACTAGGGGAATTTAATACACGTTGTAATATTTTAGTGGAAGATGAGAAGAACATTGTCAAGGCCAAATGCAGGCTACTGTGCAACTCCCTATTCATGTAGGAGGCAATTTTGGAACTTACATTCATTTATAATAATTTGTTTTGTCATTATTGTATATAATTGTTATTATTCTAAGCCTATTTATTAATTGAAACCATTTTTTTATAATATGCAAAACCTGTTTTTAATTCTGTTGAGACATTTTCATTGGCTAAATAAAATTGGATCTGTCTTTTTAATTGTGTGCTCCAAATTTAGTCTGTTGTAAAATAAATAACATTAGCCTATTTTTGTCATGTGTTGGGTATAGTAGACACTTGCCTTTTCTGGTAATTGCTGAAATATAGCCTGTTCAAAACTTCTGTAAAGTATTAGACTCCTGAGTGGTGCAGAGGTCTATGGCACTGCATCTCAGTGCTAGAGGTGTCACTACAGACCACCTGGTTCGAATCCAGGCTGTATGACAACCAGCTGTGATTGGGAGTCCCACAGTCTATAGGGAGGATGTCAGAGAACACTGCGAGAGACCTGGCACCACAACCAGGACAACAACCTCTCCAAACACACCACACAGTTGTGAAGAGAGCATGACAAAGCCTATTCCCCCTCAGGAGACTGAAAAGATTTGGCATGGGTCCTCATATCCTCAAAAGGTTCTACAGCTGCACCGTCGAGAGCATCCTGACTGGTTGCATCACTGCCTGGTATGGCAACTGCTCGGCCTCTGACCGCATTGTACTACAGAGGGTAGTGCGTACAGCCCAGTACATCCCTGGGGCCAAGCTTCCTTCCATCCAGGACCTCTATACCAGGCGGTGTCAGAGGAAGGCCCTAAAAATTGTCAAAGACTCCAAGCATGGTTGGTTATGGGCTTGTAAGTACACCTTTTGTATTCGGCACATGTGATTTGATAGGGCGGCGCACAGTTGGCCCAGCGTCCTCTGGGTTTGGCCAGTGTAGGCCGTCATTGTAAATAAGAATTTGTTCTTAACGAACTTGCCTCGTTAAATAAAAGGTAAAACTTTTTTTTAATGAATTTAAGCAATTGTTTTATTTAATTCTGTTGAGCCATTTCCCTTGGCCAAATTAAATTGTAAACAAATCTAAAATCCTTCATTTTCTTTCTTAGGACAGACACTTTAGAACAAACTTCCTTTAGATTTTTGGGGGGACTATCTGTTGCTCGATGTGGTGAATCTGTTATTCAATGTGTATGTATGGGCTAATAGCAGTAAGGCCAAAAATACATTTTCATCAAATCATTAAAAACATATATTTTTTGATACTTCAAGTAATCTTAAAACTCAAAATAAAATAGCAAAGTGATTCTTGGTATGAACTTCTTAAAACAATTCCACATATCTTAGACAGATCCCAAAACCGATCAGTTCAGGACACCTTTAGTAATATCAAGGTAACTTGACACCATCAGAAAGCAAATATTGTATCCTGTCTGACAGATAGTTCCCAAACCAATTGCAAGACACCTGGTCCAGGCCCATTTCAAACAACCTTTGAATGAGCAGAGAATGGTTGACAGTGTCAAAGGCCAAAGGCCTGGATAGGTCTATAAAGTTGGCAGCACAGTGATTCCTATGATCTAAGCAATTGAATATATAATTTAAGACAATAATAGCTGCTGAAACAGTGCTACTGTATGTCCAGGTCTAAAACAAGGCTGGTACACAATAATATAATTTGAAGTTAAGAAAGTTCTTAGCTGAGAGTTTGCCAGTGAGGCAAGGCAAGATCATTTCTAAACTGTCTGTCCTCGGTTGCAACACTCACTACCGAGTTCCAAACTGCCTCTGGAAGCAACGTCAGCACAAGAACTGTTAGTTGGGAGCTTCATGAAATGGGTTTCCATGGCCGAGCAGCCGCACACAAGCCTAAGATCACCATGCGCAATGCCAAGCGTTAGCTGGAGTGGTGTAAAGCTTGCCGCCATTGGACTCTGGAGCAGTGGAAACGTGTTTTATGGTGTGATGAATCACATTTCACCATCTGGCAGTCCGACAGACGAATCTGGATTTTGCGGATGCCAGGAGAATGCTACCTTCCCCAATGCATAGGCCAACTGTAAAGTTTGTTGGAGGAGGAAAAATGGTCTGGGGCTGTTTTTCATGGTTCGGGCTAGGCCCTTTAGTTCTAGTGAAGGGAAATGTTAATGCTACAGACAATTCTGTGCTTACAACTTTGTGGCAACAGTTTGGGGAAGGCCCTTTCCTGTTTTAGCATGACATTGCCCCAGTGTACAAAGCGACCAGGTTTTTGTCCGGACTATTTCGTTGGGGGTAAGAATAAAATTATATGAGTTTACTTATCAAAATAAAGTTTCATAAAAATATGTAATTCATTGTCATTATAATATGTTGGTAAATGCGTTATAAAAGCAATAAGGCACGCGAGGCAGTGCTGTACCTCTGCTTTCACCTCTAGTGCCTTATGGCATAATTAAATAGTTATGAGGAACGGCATACAATTTTATTAAACTAGTTATGAGTGTTATAGATGACTGTTCATCTTTTTGAAATACACTCTAACTGTTAATAACAACTAATATTACATAGTCTGCATAACAACTTATGTCATAGGTTTTTACATGCTACATAAAACCCTGTTAAAACATGTGGTATATAGACGTTATGTAATTTACCAACCTCTGTGCCACATTATTACATTAAATGGAATGATGGGTGTCATAACCATGTCAAATGCCTTTATAGAGTGTTCAGACACTAGCTTTTAAGTAAAGTGATGAATTTGAGGCGTTATAAAACAGTTAAGAATTTGCTTGTATACCACAGGATGAGTTGACAGTATCACAAAACATTACCATTCAAAGGATTTCCAAGAAACAAATGGGAGCACAGATATTCTTAGTATTTTTTTGATAACAAGACAATGAACTGCTTTTAATTGTACAAATTGGACCACGCCCAGATATAAAAAAATGACCTTAGGTGGATGCTGCTATGGAGCTGGTAGAATGTTGACACCATTTGGCAGTTGAGCAGCTGAAAACCTACAGTTTTTGCTAAGCCTCAGTGTAGCTCCCTTCTGAGAGGGAGAGGGTGGTAAAGGAGGTAAATGGTGATAGAAGCAATGTGAGATAAATGAATCATGTTTTGACCTGTAACTTGTTTTGAATGCAGATGCCTTTACCCTACCTCCAGAATGTTGATGAACAGGAAGGAGAGGCATGACAGTAGGGCAGGAAGAAGATATATTTATTTACAGATATACATTTGGACCAGCTCCTCCACATGATGGCCATCCTCTGTCAGTCTCCCTGATGTTAACTTCTTATGGCTGCAGGGGCAGTATTGAGTAGACGGATAAAAGGTGCCCAATTTAAACGGCCTCGTACTCAATTCTTGCTCGTACAATATGCATATTATTATTACTATTGGATAAAAAACACTCTCTAGTTTCTAAAACCTTTTGAATTATATCTGTGAGTAAAACAGAACTCATTTTGCAGCAAACTTCCTGACAGGAAGTGGAAAATCTGAAATCGATGCTCTGTTCTAGGGCCTGCCTATAAATGGGCTTCATATATATCAGTATACATGCACTTCATACGTCTTCCACTAGATGTCGACAGGCAGTGAGAGAAGAAATGGAGTGTATAACTTGATCTGGGGTCGAATAAAAGCTCTCGGCATGACGTGTCACCAGTTTCCTGTTTTCTGGAGAGCGCGTGAAGGGACCTGGTTTTGCCTTCTGAAAAGCTGTCATTATAGACGACTAATATCTCCGGCTTTGATTTTATTTGATACATGTGACAATATCATCGAAAAGTATGTTTTTTCAATATAGTTTTATTAGATTATTGAAATTTATTCGGGACGTTAGGCGTGTTGCGTTGTGTGCCTTTGTTCAGGAAGGAGAGCTTTGCGCTACTTTGCTAGCTTTCCGTGCTAATTGACTGGAGAAGAGGACATTCTAAATCCAAACAACGATTGTTCTGGACAAAGGACCCCTTGTACAACATTCTGATGGAAGATCGTCAAAAGTAGGACCCATTTTATGATGCTATTTCATATATCTGTCGAACATGTGAAATAGTCGTTTGCGCCCAGATTTTGGGTACTCTCTCGCTATAACTAAGCTGGATGTCGTAATGAAGTTATTTTTAGAATTCTAACACGGCGATTGCATTAATAACTAGTGTATCTATCATTTCCTATACAACATGTATTTTCTAGTAACGTTTATGAATAGTTATTTGGTCAGAATAGTTGAGTGTCATAAAAATATCCGCACATTCTGGGAAAAAGCTGCTACTTTAGCACAATGTATAACCACTGATTTCAGCTCTAAATATGCACATTTTCGAACAAAACATAAGTGTATGTATAACCTGATGTTATAGGACTGTCATCTGATGAAGGTTTAGGAAGGTTAGTGAAAATTAATATCTTTTGCTGGTTTATTCGCTATCGCTAATGTGCCTATTGCTATCGCTAACGTGCCTTGATGAATGAATGCGGTAGTGTGGTAGGCTATTGTAGTAAGCTAATATAATGCTATATTGTGTTTTCGCTGTAAAACACTTAAAAAATCGGAAATATTGGCTGGATTCACAAGATGTTTGTCTTTAATTTGCTGTACACCATCGATTTTTCAGAAATGTTTTATGATGAGTATTTAGTTATTTGACGTTGGTGTCTGTAATTACTCTAGCTGCTTCGGTCCTATTAGTGACGGTAGCTGTGATGGTAGCTGCAATGTAAAACTGATTTATACCTCAAATATGCACATTTTTCGAACAAAACATAGATTTATTGTATAACATGTTATAAGACTGTCATCTGATGAAGTTGTTTCTTGGTTAGTTTGGTTGGTTCTTGGTTAGTTAGGTTGGCTTTGTGCATTCTACCTGTGCTGTGAAAAATGCCTGTCCTTTTTTGTATTTGGTGGTGAGCTAACATAAATATATGTGGTGTTTTCGCTGTAAAACATTTAAAAAATCGGACATGTTGACTGGATTCACAAGATGTGCATCTTTCATTTGCTGTATTGGACTTGTTAATGTGTGAAAGTTAAATATTTCAAAAAAATATCTTTTGAATTTCGCGCTCTGCCTTTTCAGTGGAATGTGGAGGAGTTCCGCTAGCGAAACCCCTGTGCCAGACAGGTTAAATTGTCGGACATACCTTTCTAGGTTCTTCCAGTTAAATGAGACACCTTAAACGTTGCAATTGTAACCTAGATGAACCAACTTCCCAGGTTAGTTTAAAGTTTAATTCCCAGATAGCCTATCCAGGTATGATTAATCATGATCATTAATTAATTCAGTTTGCTTTGGCAAATTCATTCACGTCCAACTTCCACAGTACTGTCCAGTACTGATAGCTCATTAACGTCTATAAATAGATTAAAATCGTCTTTGCAGCTCCCAATATATTCCAAAACCAAATTTAGGAAAATTAGGAAAAACATTTTTCCTTTCAAAATTTTCTAATAATGTGCAAGCAATCAGAGGGGGTAGTCCCCACCCGCCCGCTAATTAGTGAACCTCCACCCGAAAATGGATTGATCTCTGACCTCAGCAGCGATACCAACCCTAATTATGCCATTAGTGGAAAAGCAGACAACAACGCTTTCCAAAATCAACCATCAGGCGCAGGCCTCGTAAAGGTTCTCTCCAGTCTAGCCCTGATGTCTTGCCACCCGAGATTGGCATCTGTCCAATATCGCAGTGCACAGCTGAAGCACGAGCAGGTGATGGTAGACATGGAGGGACAGGTGGAGAGAACCGGGAAACCAATGACAAATGCAGAAAATTGAAAAATTCTGCTAGCTATGGAACTGCGCTTGAAAACTGAACAATTAAATAAAATTGCAAAAACGTATGACGATGAACAAGCACAGGCTCTTCAACAAAATCGTCTTCTACAGGAACAAAATCAAATGCTACTGGAACAACTCGATTTATACAAAACTAAATACGATGATGTCCACGCCAAACTAGATAAATCTGAAGAGTTATCTACAAACAGGAGCGCTCAACTTGATAACATGCATTCAGTTATGTTGAACGTTACTCAAAATAACACGGTTCTACTCAAAACACTGCAGACCAAAGACGATCAGTTAATGAACATAATGACAAAGTTGGATGACAAGTCAGCAGAACTCATTGAAGTCGCTGACCAAATGAATGATGAGAGAACTCAGGTGATGAAGATGGAAATATTGATTTCTAAGCAAGCAGCGGAAATCTCATCACTGAATATCTCGCTCCGTACTCGAGACCTCTATCTGCAAACCATGACAGATAAGTTTGAGACCGAAAGGAGCAAGTGTGACACTCACGTGTCCAAAATCAGTACTCTAAGCGCTCAAGTAGACTCTACAATGCAGCAGAATACCACCCTTAGGTACCATCTGGAGACCATCTCTACAGCACGACTACCAATCCAAGCAACCGGAGCCCTGTACTCACAGGAGTAAAGACGATAGGTTTCAGACCTTGCCTCCCTCATGTGTCCCTCAGTCTTCTCCTCTTGGCCATTCGGCACTGAGTAATTTTGCGCCTCTTGGCCAACAACAACAAGGCTTGGCTTCTCCTCTTGGCCTTTCGGCCCCAATCTTTCCACAGGATGAAGCCAACCCTCTCCGCCCGCTTGGCGCGGAATACCTTGACAAACTCGTCAAGTATTTACCCACCTTTGACCCCGTTCCAGGTCATCCAAACGATACTGAGACGTTCCTAACTGACATAGAGGACGCGTTGGATGGCTACCCGAACGCTACAGGTTCTTACAGGGTTTACCTGTTGAAGCGAACGTCAAATATACACGTGACAAGGTTCATTCGTCTACAACAGCAACACGTGCTAAATGACTACGTTAAACTTGCCACAGCTTTGAAAGTAGAATTCAGTGGTTCTGCTACTCGCAAACACAATAGCTCACTGGCTAACACCGTCAAACAAGCTCGGAACGAACACCCACAAGCTTACTATCATAGGCTTCGTTCAGCTTATTTTGGCCTACTCACTGAAACAGGCATGGAAGACCTGTTACCTTTTAAACAAATGTTCCTGTCGAACATGTATCCTACCTTCATTACCTACTTGGGCCCTGCCGCCCACGTTGGCTTGCCTATCTTACAACTCAGAGAGCTTGCAAGCACAGCTTTTGAGGCATCAAAAGTTCACAACGCTAAGAGCCCTGACCACTCAGTTTTGAAGTTTGACCAGGAACACTCACTCCAGTCAGAGGGTGCATTATCAGGTATTGGAGCGTTGAGAGATGATGCACAACAACAGTTTCTATCACGAAACCATGATTCCAATAACCTCCGCGGTCTAAATAACTGTAAAGTACGTCGCAATCAACATGACTACCGCTACAATCGACCTGTTCGCTACGTTCCTGCACCCAACCCACAAAAAGTGTCAGAGCACAAGGGTAACAAAGGGTTGAAGGACAATCAAAACGTAGACCAATGTTCTCCAGAAGTTCCACTACGGGAAGAACTAAAGCGAGAACAATTTGAGAAAAGGGTAAAAGATAAGTCACAAGGACTAGACAGGGAATTACCGGACACCAGGTCCGCAGGAATTAACACCCATAGCAAGGACGTTAAAGTTCAAATTTCTCCCGCTCTGATTCAAGACTCTATCTAGGGCCCGCTTGATCAAGAAACAAGCCCCAAGGCTTTGTCTATAGACTCTGATACAAAGGTTGCGAAGAAAAAGGTCAAACGCTTCGTTAAAGCCAAGTCCACTCAAAATCGTAAAAGTCGTTCTGCTTCCACCTTGAACAGAAATGGCACATCACGTGGTTGCGAACAATCACTCCACTTTGTGGGGAATATGTCCACTAACCACAAATCTAAACGCCCGTACCTGGAAACAGTCCTGGAGGACAGCTTAACTTGTCATGCGCTAATTGATTCGGGTGCGACAATATCACTCATCTCTCAAACATTGTTTGATGATCTAAAAAGGGCTTTGAAGCCAACTAAACGTTGGTTCAAAGTGGAACGATGCAACACTACACTTTGAGGGGTCACTCAGACTACCTCGGCTCTCACATTGAGAGTCATGCTGAAACTACACTTTAAGGACGTATCGCTCGTTCATCCTGTGTATGTTACCAGCCTCGAAACTGTACCCCTGCTACTTGGAGCAGACTTAATGGATCGGTTACTCCCATTGATGGATTGGAAAACCAACCAGGTATGGTCACAGGCCACAGTGCCTTCTCCACTGACCACACTGTCTTCCCCTAACGCTAGCTGCAATGCAGTCAGTCACGAGGGATATCTGTCAAAAGCACCCCTTGGGAAAAAGACGTTTAAAAACCTCTTGGGGCAGAATCCGATCCAAGAAGATATCACGATACCTCGACACATTCCATCAGCCAACCTGATTGACCATTCTTTTCATGATTTCGATTCAGCTGTCGCTGTTAATAAGCAACTTCCCTCCTCCGTGCAGTCGTGCAATCCGGTAGTTGAGATGAACTCCTCTTGCCCTTCAGACATTTCCGCAAGCACTGCAGCCGTCTCAGCAAGAAATACATTGATGCGCAGAGTATACTCTGTTTCCGATGATACACCTTCTGCTTTGTTGGGGACTGTCACCCCTTACAATGACACTAATGGCGTCAGTCCAGCAACTGACCCGATGATTCCCACTGGTGAAACACTTTGCGATATCACAGACCGATATCCTCGTCTCAGTTCGCAGGTACTGAAGAGGTTACCACACACGGACGCAGTGGGGACTGACATACCTCGACAGCCAGTGAGCGTTTTGAAGCACAAACACCAGGAGATTTGGTTGAAAGGTTACAGCCATTCTCATAACAACGCGGCCGCTGACAACTCGTACATAGGGTCCGATCTTTTAATTTGCGCCTCGGACACCAACACCACCCACTGGTGGGGGGGTCCCGAGACACAAAGGGGGGGGAATAGTAGCCCAGACCCATGATGAGCCTCATCGAGGCCGGTGGGGGGGGTCAAGACTACGGACAACACCGTACGAGGCCGCCAGAGCATAAATCAAATCTAGTTGTAAACTCCCCTATGAGAATAGTGAGGAACAGACAGGCCCCTAGACGGGGATTATCTTAGAACACATCTAAGATAGTACTGAGGTGTGCCACACTGGTCGTAAAGGAAGTCCAGTGGACTTGTCCACCTCCAAAACAAATGGCAACAATAATCATTCCTTGCCATGTGTAGGTTCAACTGCAATACAACTAGTAAAATGCTCCAATCATGTGTTCCGGTAGTATAATATTTCAGAATAAATCGGTAGGATAACTGGTCCCTTTGAGCACCAGTACCAATACCAGCAACAGTCAGTCTAGCTACAATCAGTAAGAAGGTTAGAGACCTAACCCATCAAATTACCCTTGACAATAGCGACATAGGAGTCACTCAGAGTGCAACACGGGGAAGGGAATCTCCAGTGCACTCTTCCAATGGTTAACACACATGCCACTAATAAATAGAATCCTTAATTCAGGAGGAAAATTATTAGAATCATTAATCATGATCACACCACGTACGACTGGTCCAATACTTAAAGAGTACTTCCGTCGTGAGGTTAGCTCCTCCGTGGATAACATAGCCATGAAATAGACTTCATACCTATCACCACTACAATAGTGGAAGACACAGTGACTTAGTAAAACTACTACAGACTCCCTCGACAACAATACTGACTGACCCCCAGGCATTGATCTGAAAATTACTTGACTTCGTCAGACTCATTCTGAACAAGTTGTAATCTGCCAGCATACTTGGTTTTCTTCCCTTGACATGCGCGCTTGTTTAAGCATAAACGCACATGCACAACGGAACATCCAATTAGGATTTATGCTAGGATCACTTAACCTGTCTAGCCCCCCACCCCCACTGAAAAGGCAGAGCCGCGAAATTCAAAAAAAATATTTTTTTTTAATATTTAACTTTCACACATTAAAGTCCAATACAGCTAATGAAAGACACAGATCTTGTGAATCCAGCCAACATGTCCGATTTTTAAAATGTTTTACAGGGAAGACACAATATGTAAAGATGTAAATCTATTAGCTAAACACATTAGCATAATCCACCATTTTTTCTTTGTCCACCAACACCAGTAGCTATCACCAATTCGGCTAAACTAAGATATTGATAGCCACCAACCAAGAAAAAACCTCCTCAGATGACAGTCTGATAACATATTTATGATATAGGATAGGTTTTGTTAGAAAAATGTGCATATTTCAGGTAGATGTCATAATTTACAATTGCACCCACCGTCACAAATGGACTAGAATAATTACAATGAGCAACGTGTTTACCTAACTACTAATCATCAAACATTTCGTAAAAATACACAGCATACACTAATCGAAAGACACAGATCCTGTGAATACAGACAATATTTCAGATTTTCTAAGTGTCTTACAGCGAAAACACAATAAATCGTTATATTAGCATAGCACATGTGCAAACATTACCCCAGCATTGATTCTAGCCAAAGAGAGCGATAACTTAAACATCGCCAAAATATATTAATTTTTTCACTTACCTTCTCAGAATTCTTCAGATGACACTCCTGTAACATCACATTACAACATACATATACAGTTTGTTCGAAAATGTGCATATTTAGCCACCAAAATCATGGTTAGACAATGAGAAAAGTAGCCCAGCTGGTCAGAAAATGTCGTGCGCCATATTAGACAGTGATCTAGTCGTATACATAAATACTCAAAAACGTGACTAAAAAATATAGGGTGGACAGCGATTGATAGACAATTTAATTCTTAATACAATCGCGGAATTACATTTTTTAAATTATCCTTACTTTTCAATACAGTTTGCGCCAAGCGAAGCTAAGTCAAAAAAAATGGCGTCCTAAGCCACTAACATTTTTCGACAGAAACACGATTTATCATAATAAATTGTTCCTACCTTGAGCTGTTCTTCCATCAGAATCTTGGTCAAAGAATCCTTTCTTGGGTCTAATCGTCTTTTGGTCGAAAGCTGTCCTCTTGCCATGCAGAAATGCACATTGCGTTAGGCATGAACTGGAACGGTGCCCAGAGATTCACAGTGGCTCAGAAATAAATGTCCCAAAATCGCACTAAACGGATATAAATTGCTATAAAACGCTTTAAATTAACTACCTTATGATGTTTTTAACTCCTATAACGAGTAAAAATATGACCGGAGAAATATAACTGGCTACACTAATGCTTGGAAAAACAGTAGGTCGGTATCCTCCGCGCGCATGACGCACCTAGAAAAGAGTTCCTACCTACAGGATTTTTTCATTTATAGTGGCTGTGATTGGGCAATCGATACCATTCAAAGCGTCATCACGTAAAGGCATCCAGGGGAAGACGTAAGCAGTGTCCGTATACTCATAGGAATAACAGTGGCCTTAAAACTGACTCCAGAACAGGGGCCAAAATGTGTGAAATCTGACTCCATGTCAGGGAAATTGCTGTAGAATGAGTTCTGTTCCACTTAGAGACAAAGTTTCAACGGCTATAGAAACTATAGACTGTTTTCTATCCAATAATAATAATAATATGCATATTGTACGATCAAGAAGTTTGTAGGAAGCCGTTTCAAAAATTACACGATTTCCATAAATAGTGACAACAGCACCCCCTAGCCTTAACAGGTTTTAAGGGTCCAAGCAAAATATCAGCCTTAGTAAAGTTGAACATTTACTTCTAGGCCTTTGTCTCTACAGCACTCACCAGTTTTCTTCCCAGAAGTCCATAGGTCATCCCTGTAGACTGCCCAAAACTAGTGCCTTACAGCTGTAAACTTATCATATAGTTATCAACTTAGGATAGTGCCTAAGCAACACACCAAGTAGGAAAACCCTAGTTATGGCATTAGAGACAATGCCATGATAGTCATTTTGCCAGAACATTGGACGTATATAGAATACAGTCCAATTAGATGATTTTGTGTGAGAACTATATTTTGTATATTTTTGGGGTTTATGCTTTCATTCCTTTTCGGTTCAGTTCCTTTGACATTTAGGAAGTGATAGAGCCATAAACAAAGTCCCCATACAACCATCACTTAGTGCCACAACGCCGCTCATTGGGGAATGAATGTAATTATATATATATTTCATGAGTGTGTGTGCGTTGTTAACATCTGCCTAAGTTACTGCTCAGATCTTCCAGTCTGGACGACAACCAGACGACAGGTCCGGAACGGCGACCTCAAATCCGGACACCCACGGCCCATCCTTGTGGCGGCATGCCCGCTGTCAGAGAGCCTACCAAGGTAAACCACCAAGGGGGGGACCGCAACTGCAATCACCAACCAGGACATCCCCTGGCCCTCCCTGGGGTACTTTGCAGCTTCCAGGGAACCTACCAAGGTACATCACTAGACGGGACCGCAACGGCGATCACCAACCGGACATCAACTGCCATCCTTGTGGTGGACTGCTCCGCTTTCAGAGAAGCCTACCAAGTTCAACCACCAGAGGGGACTGCAACGATGATCTACAAACAGGACACCACGTGTTCATGATTTTATGTTGATTTGTAACTTGCAGGACAAACAAGATCCAAACCACCAGGGGGGGTATGTCATGACGTTGCCTGCTTGGGTATTGCAAAACCTCATCCCCCTCTCCCTGCCTCCCCCTTTCCTCCTTCAACCCATGCTGTGATCACAGAGAGACGTCGTAAATTCCTGAGAATCTCCTCATGGCCAAACAGTATTAGGGAGAGGGTAAACTTTCAGGACAAAGGAATTTTCTTCCACCTCACAGAACTTGAGGTACGAACATATTTCATGTTCCTGCATAAGTATAAAAGATTGGTGAAGAGTCCAGCTATTAACATGCCCGTTTGTCACCACGTGGGAAACTCATGTGAGACTGTGGGGCTACATTACCATACCGCTGTTTATATAATAACCTCAGATATGAGATTTACATCTGTTTGTTGTATAAAATTAATGAGTGAGTATGATACTGTTTGTATAATTGTGTAATATGATTTTGGACTGTTTAATGAAGAAAAATACTAATCCCTTTTGTATTTGAACTAAATCCAAGGACCACCCCTGAGCCCAGTACGGGTCAGACATCCAAGACAGCCCCTTCCTGCTATCTGAATAAAAGCCAACTCTGAGAAAATACCCGAGCTCTGAAGCAAGCTTCCAGAAAATTGGAACGGAAATGGCGCTCCACCAAACTGGAAGTCTTCCAACTAGCTTGGAAAGACAGAACCGTGCAGTATCGAAGAGCCCTCACTGCTGCTCGATCATCCTATTTTTCCAACTTAATTGAGGAAAATAAGAACAATCCGAAATGTCTTTTTGATACTGTCGCAAAGCTAACTAAAAACCAGTATTCCACAAGTGAGGATGGCTTTCACTTTGAACTTCTTTGAGGAAAATATCATGATCATTAGAAAGCAAATTACGGACTCCTCTTTAAATCTGCGTATTCCTCCAAAGCTCAGTTGTCCTGAGTCTGCACAACTCTGCCAGGACCTAGGATCAAGAGAGACACTCAAGTGTTTTAGTACTATATCTCTTGACACAATGATGAAAATAATCATGGCCTCTAAACCTTCAAGCTGCATACTGGACCCTATTCCAACTAAACTACTGAAAGAGCTGCTTCCTGTGCTTGGACACAATAAATGTCTCTCTATCCACCGGATGTGTACCAAACTCACTAAAAGTGGCAGTAATAAAGCCTCTCTTGAAAAAGCCAAACCTTGACCTAGAAAATATAAAACATTTTGGCCTATATTGAATCTCCCATTCCTCTCAAAAAATGTTAGGAAAAGCTGTTGCGCATACACTCATTACCTTCCTGAAGACAAACAATGTATATGAAACGCTTCAGTCTGGTTTTAGACCCCATCGTAGCACAGAGACTGCACTTTTGAAGGTGGTAAATTACCTTTTAATGGCTTCAGACCGAGGCTCAGCGTCTGTCCTTTTGCTCTTAGACCTTAGTGCTGCTTTTGATACCATCGATCACCACATTCTTTTGGAGAGATTGGAAACACAAATTGGTCTACACAGACAAGTTCTGGCCAGGTTTAGATTTTATCTGTCGGAAAGATATCAGTTTGTCTCTTTAGATTGTTTGACCTCTGACAAATCAACTGTAAATTCCGGTGCTCCTCAATGCTTAGTTTTAGGACCACTATTGTTTTCACTATATATTTTACCTCTTGGTGATGTCATTTGGAAACATAATGTTAACTTTCACTGCTATGCGGACGACACACAGCTGTACATTTCAATGAAACATGGTGAAGCCCCAAAATTGCCCTCCCTGGAAGCCTGTGTTTCAGACATAAGGAAGTGGATGGCGGCAAATGTTCTATTTATTAAACTCGGACAAAACAGAGATGCTAGTTCTAGGTCCCAAGAAACAAAGAGATCTTCTGTTGAATCTGACAATTAATCTTGATGGTTGTACAGTCATCTCAAATAAAACTGTGAAGGACCTTGGCGTTACTCTGGACCCTGATCTCTCTTTTGACGAACATATCAAGACTGTTTCAAGGACAGGCTTTTCCTATCTACGTAAGATCAGAAAGTTTCCGTCACAAATTATGCAGAAAAATGTATCCCTGCTTTTGCCGCTTCTAGTTTAGACTACTGCAATGCTTTACTTTCCGGGTACCCGGATAAAGATCTAAATAAACTTCAGTTGGTGCTAAACACGGCTGCTCGAATCTTGACTAGAACCAAACATTTTTATCACATTTCTACAGTGCTAGCCTCTCTACACTGGCTTCCTGTTAAGGCAAGGGCTGATTTCAAGGTTTTACTGCTAACCTACAAAGCATTACATGGGCTTGCTCCTACCTATCTTTCCGATTTGGTCCTGCCATACATACCTACACGTACGCTATGGTCACAAGACGCAGGCCTCCTTACTGTCCCTAGAATTTCTACGCAAACAGCTGGAGGCAAGGCTTTCTCCTATAGAGCTCCATTTTTATGGAATGGTCTGCCTATTGATGTGAGAGACGCAGACTCGGTCTCGACCTTTAAGTCTTTATTGAAGACTCATCTCTTCAGTAGGTCCTATGATTGACTGTAGTCTGGCCCAGGAGGGTGAAGGTGAACAGAAAGGCACTGGAGCAACGAAAAGGCACTGGAGTTGTCTCTGCCTGGCCGGTTCCCCTCTCCACTGGGATTCTCTGCCTCAAACCCTATTACAGGGGCTGAGTCACTGGCTTACTGGTGCTCTTCCATGCTGTCCCTAGGAGGGGTGCATCACTTGAGTGGGTTGAGTTACTGATGTGATCTTCCTGTCCGGGTTGACGCCCCTCCTTTGGTTTGTGCCGTGGGGGAGATCTTCGTGGGCTATACGCGGCCTTGTCTCAGGATGGTAAGTTGGTGGTTGAAGGTATCCCTCGAGTGGTGTGGGGGCTGTGCTTTGGTAAAGTGGGTGGGGTTATATCCTGCCTGTTTGGCCCTGTCCTAGGGTATCGTCGGACGGGGCTACAGTGTCTCCCGACCCCCCCTGTCTCAGCCTCCAGTATTTATATAGTTTGTGTCGGGGGGCTAGGGTCAGTGTTATATATGGATTATTTCTCCTGTCTTATCCAGTGTCCTGTGTGAATTTAATTATGCTCTCTCTTTTTCTCTTTTCCTTCTTTTTCTTTCTTTCTTTCTTTCTTTCTTTCTTTCTTTCTTTTGTTTGATCCTGCTGGTCATCTATGAACATTTGAACATCTTGGCCATGTTCTGTTATAATCTCCACCCGGTACAACCAGAAGAGGACTGGCCACCCCTCAGAGCCTGGTTCTTCTCTAGGTTTCTTCCTAGGTTCTGGCCTTTCTAAGGAGTTTTTCCTAGCCACCGTGCTTCTACAACTGCATTGCTTGCTGTTTGGGGTTTTAGGCTGGGTTTCTGTACAGCGTTTTGTGACATCAGCTGATGTAAGAAGGGCTTTATAAATACATTTGATTGATTGACTGATTTAGAAAATAGAGTCTACTTTAAATACTCGGATGTCATACTCATTTTGTCTTTGACAACCGCTGATCAATAAGAAATGGGGATGCGCAACCGAAATCAACAAATAGCGGGAAACAATACAATCATGCATGACGCGTTCTCTGTATGCAAAAATATAATATTTAATAGTATGTGACATTTTGAAAATCAAGTATGGTTTAAATGACAGGATGTTCGGCTCTTCATCTACTAGAATTCAATGCACACTTTCCCAACAATGCATTGGAGAGGTGGGCTAGGAGTATTAGGCCGAAGCTTCTGCAGTGTTCAAATGTAGTTTTTGTTTTCCTTAAAATGATAATGACTATTGCGTCGTAGGCTACGTCTTAGAAAACAGTATTTTTTTCTTCTTTAAGAGGATTTCTGTATTCTCACTGAAAAGGGTTTATTGTTCTTTTAGCCTTCGTCAGAGCTTTTAAACTAAATATTAAACCTTTTGATTTCTGAATGTGTCGGCACAGGGGACTTGTGAGGTGGCTGCGTTATTGATGTCATGTTAAATCAGGCCTTTTTATTTGAACAGATTGTTTTAGTTTTGTAGTCTAGGCTAGCTATTGAATTATTTCATTAATGGATCAAGCCTTAGCAGTCATTCTGATCTCATTCTCAATCATCAGTGGTTTAGTTTATTATGTTGCTGTCCAGCGGTTCTGACTTTCCACATTTGTCTGTGCGATAGCCTTTTGATTTTAACATTTGAAAAGTTATGGTGTGTGTGATAGGCTATTTGATTTAATTTATATGTTACAGCACTTTGGTTTCAGTTTTAAATATGTTGAAATGGAACCAAATGATCTGTTTCTGTCTTCAGTCTTTTTTAAAGTAGGATAGCAGGACTATATGGTCTGTTACGATATAAGTCGAATGTGATAGTCTGCCTATAACCAGCCTGAGTAGGCCTATAACTCCAATCATTTTCTGTTTAGAGAAATTAATCAAATTGGAAATGAGCTATTATCAGGTGGGTTAATGCGATGCCCCGCATCAACAATTGGTGTCCAATGGCCATGAACAAGAGATGGGACATGGTCTAGTCTTCCAAAGGAGAGATAGAATGATAGAATACACAAGGTGCAAGTTTGACATTTGTAGCAATTTTTCTCTTATGTCAGTCACTGACAGTTAGTAAAGAGCCAGCCCTGAAGACACACATCAACACCATCATCCCAGAAAACCTGGACCCACTAAAATTCGCATACCAGCACAACAGATTCACAGATGACACAATCTCAATTTCACATTGCCCTCAAACTTGGACAAGAGGGGAAATAACTATGTGAGAATGCTGTTCATAGACTACCGCTCAGTGTTCAACATGATAGTCACTTACAAGCTCATCACAATGTTTCAGACCCTGGGACTGAACACCTCCCTCTGCAACTGGAACCTGGACTTCCTGACGAGCCGGCCCCAGATGGTGAGGGTAGGCAACAACATCTCCGTCACGCTGACCCTCAACATGGGGGCCCCTCAGGGGTGTGTTCTTAGTCCCCTTCTTTGCTCCCTGTTCATCACGTGGCCACGGATGACTCCAAAACCATCCTCAAGTTTGCTGACAACACTGTGGTGGTAGGCCTGATCACTGACAGTGATGAGACAGCAGTAGGGAGGTCAGACACTTTTGAAATATTTTTTTTATTAACCCATCCACCACACCCCTATTCAGAGGACAAATATCTTAGTTTTTTTGACAGCTTTTTTACTACATATACATGCATTTTACATATACATTTTACATACAGTTGAAGTCGGAAGTTTACATACACCTTAGCCAAATACATTTAAACAATTTTTCACAATTTCTGACATTTAATCCTAGTAAAAATGCCCTGTCTTAGGTCACTTTATTTTAAGAATGTAAAATGTCAGAATAATAGTAGAGAATTATTTATTTCAGCTTTTCTTTCTTTCATCAGATTCCCAGTGGATCAGAAGTTTACATACACTCAATTGGTATTTGGTAGCATTGCCTTTAAATTGTTTAACTTGGGTCAAACGTTTTGGGTAGCCTTCCACTAGCTTCCCACAATAAGTTGGGTGAATTGTGGCCTATTCCTCCTGACAGAGCTGGTGTAACTGAATCAGGTTTGTAGGCCTCCTTGCTCGCACATGCTTTTTCAGTTCTGCCCACAAATTTTCTATAGGATTGAGGTCAGGGCTTTGTGATGGCTACTCCAATACCTTGACATTGTTGTCCTTAAGCCATTTTTACACAACTTTGGAAGTATGCTTGGGGTCATTGTCCATTTGGAAGACCCATTTGCGACCAAACTTTAACTTCCTGACTGAAGTCTTGAGATGTTGCTTCAATATATTCACATAATTGTCTGTCCTCATGATGCCATCTATTTTGTGAAGTGCACCAGTCCCTCCTGCAGCAAAGCACCCCCACAACATGATGCTGCCACCCCCGTGCTTCACGGTTGGGATGGTGATCTTTGGCTTGCAAGCCTCCTGCTTTTTCCTCCAAACATAACGATGGTCATTATGGCCAAACAGTTCTAATTTTGTTTCATCAGACCAGAGGACATTTCTCCAAAAAGTATGATCTTTGTCCCCATGTGCAGTTGCAAACCGTATTCTGTCTTTTTTATGGCTGTTTTGGAACAGTGGCTTCTTCCTTGCTGAGCGGCCTTTCAGGTTATGTCAATATAGGACTCATTTTACTGTGGATATAGATACCTTTGTGCCTGTTTCCTCCAGCATCTTCACAAGGTCCTTTGCTGTTGTTCTTGGATTGATTTGCACTTTTCGCACCAAAGTACGTTCATCTCTAGGAGACAGAACGCGTCTCCTCCCTGAGCGGAATGACGGCTGCGTGGTCCCATGGTGTTTATACTTGTGTACTATTGATGTACAGTTGAACGTGGTACCTTTAGGCATTTGGAAATTGCTCCCAAGGATGAACCGGATTTGTGGACGTCTACCAATTTTTTTCTGAGGTCTTGCCTGATTTCTTTTGATTTTCCCATGATGTCAAGCGAAGAGGCACTGAGTTTGAAGGTAGGCCTTGAAATACATCCACAGGTACACCTCCATTTGACTCAAATGATGTCAATTAGCCCATCAGAAGCTTCTAAAGCCATGACATCATTTTCTGAAAATTTCCAAGCTGTTTAAAGGTAGTCAACTTAGTGTATGTAAACTTCTGACCTACTGGAGTTGTGATACAGTGAATTATAAGTGAATTAATCTGTCTGAAAAATTGCTTGTGTCATGCACGAAGTAGATGTCCTAACCGACTTGCCAAAACTATAGTTTGTTAACAAGAAATTTGTGGAGTGGTTGAAAAACTAGTTTTAATGACTCCAACCTAAGTGTATGTAAACTTCTGACTTCAACTGTACATGGCACTTTTACATAAAGCAGTCACATAACAATAATACCTAAACAAACATAAACTCTTTAATCCAAACCCTCAGCCACTCTCAGCACATCCCACTTATCACCATAGACCACCCTTGTTTGGTTTCCATGTGCCATGTATTTCTCAATTGTGCTGTGATGTTTGACAACATGTTTTAACCTTTCTAATCATATATTATCCACAGATTGTGAGCTAAAGACGAAAACCTTTCCTAAGAGTATTATTATATTCTTTATTGACGGACTATGGCTTTCCAAAGTGCATGTTGTGTTTTTTAAAAACAATTCCTGAACCTGTGACCAGAAACAAGCTACATAGGGGCAATAACAGAATAAATGATCTATTGATTCTGTCTCTTCACAACAAAATCTACAGAGCTGAGATTGTTGTATGCCCCATATATATAGCATTCTGTCGGTGGCAATAATTTTTCAGTATTCACACACATAGCCCTTCTCTAGGATCCAGATGGCTTTGTCTAATAAGGAGGTCACTTCCCCAACAAGAGATAATTTCAGTTAAATGTATGTGAATATAAAGGATGTCTGGTTAGCCCTTTTCTGTTATTGTGCTTACACAGTCCATACATCATCTATGTCCCAGTCCTTTCTCACCACCTGAGAGTAAACTGTGTCTTCCCTTAAAGGATGCTGGTTCCCCACTGCCACTGCAGAGTAGGTGACTTCCTCAGCCGGCTTGACGTCTGCATCTTTCTGGTCTTCTCCAGATGAGTCGTGTGCTTTGCTCTTGTCAATGTTGAATCTGACGATCTCAGAATAAACCAGGTCCTGGGGAAAGACAAAGGGAGGGAGAGGGTTAGAGAGATGAGAATTGCTCAATGATTACAAATATAATGTGATTAGCTAAAATCTTAGGCTGGAATTCAGTCAAACGCACAACAGAAAACAAGTTTTCAATGGAAAAACCTTACCTCTTCTCTTCCTGTTCCTGTCCTGTCAGCATTAACCGCCAGGCTGCTTGCATCTGAAAAACAACCACAGCGGGTTTTACAGAAAGCAGAAATCCAGGACAGGGCTGACTGAGCAGAAGGGGAACTTTTTTGTGTGGTTCCTACTCACCAATGCTGACAGAGGGGTTGAATAAAGCCTTGTGCCTAGTTAGAGAGATAATATAAATATTCACTGGTTAAACATAACATTCAGTTCCTCTGCACTTCTAATGTCTGATGATACATTCCATGCCATTGAGATACATACAGTATATATTTATTATGTTCTGTAACTATGTGTTACAGACAGCGACCACACACCTCTTCCTGACAATGATGAGGTAAGCTGTGGCTGTCACAACAACTGTTACCAGGAGGGCTGCGGTAACAATCCCAGCAACCGCGCCAGATGATGGAGGTGGAGTCTGATCTGGGCGAGGAAACAGAACCACTGTCACCACTTTGACCTCTGATCCAACTGATTTTATTTTGTTCCCTATACTAAGAGTTCCAGAGGGTTGAGTGGAGCTGAAGGATGGGACTAAAAACAAACTAAATATAACTATAGTAAAATATACTGTGTCCGTAAAATGTATATACGTAGTATGTATAAGCTGGAAGTAGAAGCCTAAGTGTTGTTGCCCATTAGTTTACTCCAAATAGGGGAGGGATGGAATGGTTAGGGGAAGATATCTGTAAAAATATATATATATATACTGTATATTGGAAATTATGGAAATGATGCATACAATTACATTGATGGAAGCCACAATCTATCTACAATATTAAAGCTGAACTTCCAGACTCACCCAGTAGAGTGAGGATGGTTGTCCCCTCAATTGAGCCACTGGGGAAGACTGTCAGGAGACAGGTGTATTTCCCTGCATCAGTCATCTCCACATCTTTTATAGTAATAGAGGAATCACCTGTGGAAGCTCCAGCGAACACCAACCTCCCTTTTAGGGGTGACCCAGAAATGTTTAGCCCTAAGTTAGGGCTAAAGACAGCTATGGAAACCCTTTTAGTATCTGATTTCTCCAACTGCCACTCAGCCTGAGTGAGATTGCCCTGGAGCAACTTACAACGCAGTATGACATCATTACCCAGGTACGCCGTCACATGTGATTCAACACTGACCTGAGCTTCCAAAACTACGAAGATGGAGACCGAAGAAGAGAGAGAAATGGAGAGAGAGAGAAAGATAGAGAGAGGGATCACAAACCATTAAAAAAAACACAACCCTACAGTTGTTCGTTAATGGTTTTTAGCTTCTGTTTTCCCCTCTAGTCTGGGTTGTGTTAATTTGGGACCAAAATATTTAAAAAATGTGCAACTTAGAACTAAAATTAGTATTCCTTTTTGGACAAGTTCAGATAGTAACTCCCTGTTTTCTTCATATCTACTGAACAAAAATCCAGGTTATTAACAGGACCTTCTATATTTTCCCTCCAGGTTCACAGGACCTTCTATATTTTCCCTCCAGCTTAACAGGACCTTCTCTATAAGAGAATAAAGTTACAAATAAAATATGTCTTACCTGAAGAGAGGCCAATGTGTGCCAGCAGAAAAACGGCAGACAGTCTGCATTTTTCCATAGCACTCCTGCTACAAATGTGATCTGTGTGATCTATACACGGTCAAAACACTCTCAACTTGTTGTGTTAAATTAACTGAAGCATTCGATCAGCCAGGAACTGAGCATAGACGATGGAAAAGTCTCTTTGGACTACTTGTCTAATGTGGGTTAACAAACTGCTACAGATAGAGAAGTGAAAATATAGGAAGCATATTTCATGCTTCCTCCCATGAGTGTGGTAGACTGTCTGAAACTGTTCCTGGTTATCTGGACTTTGTTTTTAGACTGTGGTCAGTATGACTACTGCTGATTTGTCAACAACAGGTGGCAAGTCAGGAGTATTCTTTGGTTGTCTGAAGATTATGATCACTTGCCCATGTTTAAAACACTTTTGTGCGAGCGTGTGCACGTACTGTATGTGCGTGCATGCAGGTGTGTAGGAAGGGTTATATTTGGATTGCTTCTCACTCCGAGATGACAATCAGCGTTACAAGCACTGCTAGCACAATCCTAGTAACAGACCCCACTGACAACGTTACTGATGATGGTGGCTCTTCTGAAAATACAATATGGCCTGGTTACACATACAGCCTTGATTTCCCACACCATCTCTTGTTCTTTAGGGCATTTTACGGCATGGATTACTAGACACGAGCATTACAAATAATGGCAAGAATGATAAATGCATAATAAATAACATTTGTTTGATAGGATAACTCACATTACCTTTGGGAGTTACTGACACCCAGCACAGTGCGGATGGTTGTTTCTTTGAGTGTGCCACTGATGGAGCCTGCCCATTTAAAGGTGTATTTCCCATCATCTCCACATCTTCTATAGTGATGGAGCCTCTGAAAGCATTAGCCAACACCACCCTCCCTTGTAGTGGTGACTCAGGAATGTAAGCCTTAACGTCTAACAAAGCTATGGGAACCTATTAACAACAGTTGTACATGGAGCAGGTTCAGTTCATGAGATGAATACAACATTTAATACCATTCTTTTATTGGAATTTCAGTTAATATTTTGCATCCTATATAGTGCACTCCTTTTGGCCAGAGCCACATAGGCAGTCTAGTCCTCACTAGTTTAGTGAGGATTCAGCAAGCATAACAGGATTACTCAAACTTCCTCTCATCTTCAGTGAAAAAAGAGTTGCTGTTACATCTGTTTCAAAATGTGGTTCAGTAGGGGAGGTTTCTATGAAAACACCCCTGTTGGCATTTAGTGTAGCACAGGTCATGGTCTGAGGGATGGCACTTTGACCAGAGAAAGCTGATTCAAATTAGTAAGACTTCAACTGGTGTGTGCAATTTAAGGGGATATAATTTGTCCTCTATAGTTGCCTGTTCTATAATTACATTGAGCAAGTATACATAGCTGGATGGCTGAGCTGAACAGTACAAAGACCCGTGTCTAATCAGGGATGGAGTACAGTAGTGTCTAGTTTCTAGTCTTCTTGGCTGGTCCTCCAGTGAATGGTTGTCCTGTCTGCATTTATTTGATTACTGTGTAAAACTTGATGGGTGAAGTCCAGAGCCAACTGAGGAAGATTAGTTGAGATCAGCTGCTCTCTGAGTACAGGAGAGAGAGAGAGAGAGAGAGAGAGAGAGAGAGAGAGAGAGAGAGAGAGAGAGAGAGAGAGAGAGAGAGAGAGAGAGAGAGAGAGAGGAGAGAGAGAGAGAGAGAGAGAGAGAGAGAGAGAGAGAGAGAGAGAGAGAGAGAGAGAGAGAGAGAGAGAGAGAGAGAGAGAGAGAGAGAGAGAGAGAGAGAGAGAGAGAGAGAGGAGAGAGAGAGAGAGAGAGAGAGAGAGAGAGAGAGAGAGAGAGAGAGAGAGAGAGGCAACTATAAAACTATAAAACAAGTATTATCAAAGGTAATATCATAATGAGGATGCAATAAAAAGTTAACTTACCACTTTATACTTCTGTTGTATATGTTGGAGCTCTGGATTTCCGGTAGTGAAGACAAAAATAGACACATTGAGTAAGTGTGTTTAAATCATCTGGCTAATAGATAGACTAGTCAGGGACAATGTGGTATATCAAAGATTGCGTCTCGGAGAGTACTCCTTTTCATTACAGGTATCATAACAAAATGCTCCAATGCAGTAAGTTGCAAGGTTATTATAACAAACTCAAACTAAAACTAATAGTGAACAAAACTATTCATTAAACTGAAATAAAATAATTAACAATCCTCCTTGAAAAACTAAAACTATACTTAAAAATAAAACCATCGTGAATTATGCACTGGTTTTTTTCTCTACATTTTGGGCTGAGAGGTGTAGCGTGGCGCTTCAACACTCCTGATTGCGGAAACTGATCCACTACCACTGTTAAGTTTGTGCATCTACGTCATCTCGCTGAGTCTACCTTTAAAGCAAACCTGTGACCTGACCCATCACCTTATGCATTACCACACGACAGTGGCAAGTGATATCCTAGCCTCCCACGCATAGACTACTTTCTGTCCCTAATGCTAAAACTAAATCATATAAAAACGAAATATAAATGTTCTTATAAAACTCTGAAAATTAACTGAAACATGGTGGGAACCATAGATATACAATATCATGGTATCATAAGTGTTTTATTTAACTTGGTGGTGGAAACTCACTCTTGGAGGTGGCAGTGGAGGTCCTACATTCTCATACACACGACCACCTGCAAACAAATCAGCAGTTGATGAAGTTGATAAAGTACAGTACATTTTAAGTGTTAATGAGACAGATTGTTTCGCAACACTCAATACTCAACATTCAACAATCTCTCTGACCTTTTGTTCCTGGTCCATGGCTGGTGTCAGGTGCAAGGCTGGTTCCTGGTCCTTGGCTGGTGCCAGGTGCATGGCTGCTTCCTGGTCCATGGCTTGTGTCAGGTGCATGGCTGCTTCCTGAAGTAAATTTGGTTTTAGTTAGGATAACTCTACATTAAAGTTGAAATTGATTCAACTAGGAATAGTAGGTTATACTGACAAATGGTGAAGTTGACTTAAATATATTTTATTTGTCAAAGATAGAGGTTGAAAAAGGCCATGCGACTAATTAAGTTGAAACAACAAATCCTTTTTTTTACAGTGCACAGTGTGTCTGTGTCTGAGTTCACAGACGATAAAGGACAACTGTGGTCATCAGCTGCAGCTCTCCACTCTCATCTCAATACTTGTATGAATGATATTTCCATACAGTAATTGAAAAAAGTGTACTAGACTAAAATGATCATGTTTTTCTCTTACCTGTCTCAGTAGTATTTGTGGAATTGTTCCTAAACAGCATACAGAAAACATTTATATATGGGACATCTATCTACAGCCTAAATGGTCTGCAAAACATTAATACACAAAACCTCAAATGTCTTCTTGAAATGTATTGTTATGTCCCCACAATTGATGGAAGACATTTTTTCTGTTGATATCAAATGGCTTCCTGTTTTCTATGTAAAAGCAGAAATACAATTATTTAGTTTTACTTTCCCAGCATATTGGCACTACCAACCACATTGGTTTCATAGACTCACCAATGATGAGTTATGCCGAAATAGAGACCAAGAGCCACAGCAACCACTACCAACATCACAGCGACTGCTATACCTGCTGCTCCCGCTGGGCTCAGGGGTGGAGGGGTTTTATCTGCAATGCAAAGGGATGGATTCAATCAAACATAAACAAAACACAACCTACAGAACAGATGATGCTTCTGCCATTTAGCAGACACTTTTATCCAAAGTGACTTTCAGTTATGCATGCACACATTTTTTAGATGTGGGTGGTCCTGGGAATCGAACCCACTATCCTCGCTTTGCAAGTGCTGTTTTTTATCAACTGAGTTACAGATGACCACTGTTGTGATAGTTGATAGTTTTTGCATTTAATTAGCTTTGATTTTCTAGTGACTGTATCAGAGATTCCATTGTACCTTTTACTGACAGACTATGGTCCATACTGATAACATTTCCGGTGAGATCATTCCTAGCATCACATCTGTAGTCCCCACTGTTGTTGTAGCTGACCTTCTTTATGATGTATCCAGCTTCATGTACACCTGTCCTTTGCCCATTGAACAACCAGATGAACGTAGCAGGCGGTACAGACTGAACGGAGCAGTAAATGAGGGTATGTGTGTCCACCTCAGCGATGTTTTGGCCCAGGATGGTCATGGACTCTGGTCCATCTGTAAGTCCAAGAGCAGAAGACCCTCAGACTGTAGTAGTAACAGTGGTGTCCCGTCATTCAGAGCCCGAAAAATGCCTGTTTTGCATGTTATTTTGGCATTAATACGTGGCACATATCAGTTTGCAAACAATGTAAAAAATATATATATCATTGAGTTAATATAGCCACATACAGACATGATCTCTTTTTTGTTTTCTTGAGTAAAGCAGCTCCAAAATGCAGCAGTTTCAGCCTAGCTCAGTGCTTTCTGTGGTGTTGGGGCAAGCCAGCAGAAAATACGAAGCATTGCGCCGTGATTGGCTCAGTATTCTGTCACTCATGGGGACACTACGTCGCCGCCAAGTCTAAGGGGAGACCTCGTAAATTCTAGCCCCTGGGGTGCTGCCATAGAGTTACATTAGAAGTGCCCACCCAAGGAGGCTAAAGGTCATTGGCCACAGATAAAATTACATCAAATCACATTATATGTACAATAGCTTTGAATGGACTGATCATGTGGTTGCCAACCTCCATATAAAATCCACAGAAGAAGAAGTACTGATCATGTCAACATCATACTTTCAAAATCTTAGCTTGCAGTCATAATCATGAATCAAGTCGACAATCTACTGGCAAATAATTCTCAAGCCTTGTCATATGAAGAGAAATAATGAACAGAAATTATAGATAAAATGGATCATTGCTCATCGGCCATTAGACACAAACATTACACAACAAGTTGGAAATCGCAAATTCAACAATGAGTGGTTAATTGTGAAAGTATGATGTTGACATGATCAGTCCAATCAAACCTACTGTAGATATAACAGGATTTGACATAATTTCATCTGTGGCCAATGACCTTTAGTCTTCTTGGATGGGCACTTCTAATGCAAGTCTGTGGCAGAACCCAAGGGGCTTGAGTTTTCTAGCTCTACCCTTAGATTTGGCATTGACGTAGTGTTCCCATGAGTGACAGAACACTGAGCCAATCATGGCGCAACTACAGAACATTACCAACCCCTACGCACTGAGCTAGGCTGAAACACCTGCATATTGGGCTTTATTAACTCAATGATTATTATTTTACATTGTTTGCAAACTGATATGTGACGCGTATTATTAATGCCAAAATAAAATACAAAACGGTTAACCCTCCCCAAAAAATAGATTTTTTGAATTTTGTAGTTTTAGCTACAAATGTGGGTCTCAAAATAGATGGGGCTCTGACTGATGGGTTGTCACTGTTTCAATAAGAATGACAGATCAATAACTCACATTTCTATGTGGATTTGGTCACATCGCCCAAAAGTAACATATTGCAGCTTTAAGCCTAGTCCTGGATGTAAAACTATTTGGAAGTATGCTTGTTAGTTCAGGACTAGGCTTAATCCTTGTCTGAGAATCCGACCCATAGATTATTAGATTAGTTATAGACCTTTACTCACAGTTCACTATCATTCTATAGGAGGCAGTAGCAGAGCTGGCAGGGTTGGTGAGTTTACACACATATCCTCCGCTGTCGTGTCTCTTCACAGGACTGATGAATAATGTCCTGTTTTCCTCTGAGAATAATATATTGCCACCAGCAGACAGAGACTGACCTTCCTTCATCCATTGTATAACAGTGATGTTACCAGCAGCCTCACAGGTTAAATTGGCGGAGCTCCAATCTGCAAACAGATGGTTTGGTGGTCCTGTGATGTTGGCATCAGATATATTCTCTGTAAAACACGAAGTCATAGCCAAACACTTATGAATATCAAAGATACCACAATGATGATAATGATTTTGATGATGATAATGTCAAGTGAATATTTGTTTCAACCTTTCCTCATGGTAACTAAACTCTTTAAGATAGAATCCTTATTGCTACATACATTTTTTGACTTCTACATTCATGACATATATCCATTGATTCTTGACGAATGTAACTTCCCATTGGGCACATTATTTGAATTAACGTTGTTTCCACCTGAAATTACGTTGAACCAAAGTGGAGTAGACGTTGAATTGACATCTGTGCACAGTGGGTTATAAACGAGTCATAATCCCATCATAACCCAAAATGGAAACTTGTTTTACTCCAATGTTCGTAAAGAATAAATGTTAACACGCCTCCAAAGATGGTTAAAACAATAATCGTCACATCATGGATGGTCAGTCCTTGAAACCATAGCTCTGTCTATGAATTTGAAAGTGGTTACATTTCACCAGGCCCATATCTCAGCTTTTTACCAAAACTGAAGTGGGACGACCACATTGTTATTTTTTCATTTAAGGATTTGAGCTTTAACTCTCTTTGTCGTGGCACTTGGACTTACCATACACAACCAGTTCAGTTGATCCATTGATTGTTTCTGCTGTAGCTGTTGTTATAGTCACTATGTATTCTCCTCTGTCAGCCAGGGTCAGATTCCTGAGTTCCAGAGATCCAGTAGTTTTGTTCAGGGTGATCCTGCCTCCGTATCCAGGCCCTATAGAGTCATTACCTTTATAGGCTATAATACTGACTCCACCAACACTCCAGGATATTCTTATGAATGGCTTGACTGGTGGACTTAGATTTGTGATGAACATCGCTGTCCCTCCTTCTGCTCCATTCACAGGACCTTGTGGAAACAGACCCTGACCGACACAGAGACCTGGAGGGAATACAGGGCGGCAGAGAGCATGGCCTCAGACAACATACTGTACATGTAGGTACACACTGTACACTAAAACGTTCCATCATCCAGGACCGTTCTAAATGACAGACTCAGAGAACAGGCCCAGTAACAATCACACAGCACTAATAGTCAGACATAGCTAGCTATACGTACACACAACACATACAGACTGTCTTGCACAAAAAGGGTGTAGCCAACATTTGTAGTTCAAACACAGGAGAATAGGATGTGGAATCAACATTTTACCAATTTCACGTGGTGTCTGACAAATACATGAATAAATCAACTGAATAAGGCATGGTCCCTGACAGAGAGTTTTCTCCCCTATTTTGGTAATCAGAGTGTAATTACTGTACTCTGCTGTACACAGTAATCTATAGTACAAGAAATGAATTTCAATGAAAGGAATCTGTAGTTGTGAAATTAGCAACAAATGTAGTTATTGAGCAGATTGGGCTATGTGCAATTACAAGGGGGGAAGGAACACCATTCAATGTTACTACAATGTAAATGTACAACTCAAAGAGCTGTAAAGCATGGCCTAGGTAACAACAAGAGGTTTAAAGAGACAAAGAAGATATCTGCTTTACCTGTGAGTATGAACAGAGTGAGAGAGATGACTACTGCAGTTTCCATTGTTGTTGGAATACTTTGTTCTGTTCCAGATTTAGAAAGCGCTTCTAGTACACTCACAGTGTGATGCTATAGAATAGGCTGAGGTACTATCTTTTAGAGCTGCCAGCCAGGTGACAAGGAAGTTCCCCATTTACTGTAAGCCACATTGCAGTGACCTTTGTATCCGTTCAGGTAATGGCCCTGTAATGTTATTGTGATACAGATATTTATGGTTTACTGTACATGAAGGACAGGAATTCAGTAAATCTGCATGGCAGATAAACACACACCTTTTCCTAACATGGTCATTCATTAATGTGATCCGCCATTCAGGATTGGGCCTTGCTGTGGACCATGATCCAGAACGAAGTTAGGACACAAACACTCAGAGACAAGGATGAGGACCAAAACTACAGCTTTTAATGCATCCAATAAACAAGCTTTAGTTTAGTCGTCAACCCAAACATGAACTTGAACTACAAGCAAGTTGTGGATCAAGGCCGTGTGCCCTCGTAGGAAGACCACTTTGTGCAGCTCACCCTGCACCATCAAGTCTACTTCTGATAAGCTTCCCACTAAAGCATTAAAAACAATCAAGCAACCCAGAAAAGTGCAAGAAAATTGACCATATTGACTTATGCAGCCTGAGAAACAAGGTCCATGAAGTCAATAACTTGCTTGTAACAGATTATGTTCATATTCTGACTATCTCTGAAACTCATTTAGATAATATGTTTGATGGTACAGTGGTAGCAATACATGGTTATTCAATTTACCGAAAAGACAGAAATGCCAACAGGGGTGGTCTTGCGGTCTACATAAAGAACCACATTCATGTAAATCTAATGTTAAATACTGTTGAAGTAATTTGGTTACAGGTTCATCTGCCTCACCTAAAGCCCATTCTTGTGGGAAGCTGCTATAGAATGCCAAGTGCTAACAGTCAGTATCTGGATAATATGTGTGAAATGCTTGATAATGCATGTGATATCAACAGAGAAGTATATTTTCTGGGTGATTTAAATATTGACTGGCTCTCATCAAGCTGCCCACTCAAGAAAAAAATCCAAACTGTAAACAATGCCTGCAACCTGGTTCAGGTTGTCAGTCAACCTACCAGGGTAGTTACAAACAGCACAGGAATGAAATCATCAACATGTATTGATCACAACTTTACTAATGCTGCAGAAGTGTGATTTAAAGCAGTATCCAAATCCATAGGATGTCGTGATCAAAATGTAATAGCCATATCTAAGAAAACCAAAGTTCCAAAGGCTGGGCCTAATATAGTGCATAAGAGGTCATACAATACGTTTTGTAGTGATTCATATGTTGATGATGTAAAGAATGTTTGCTGGTCTGTGGTGAGTAATGAGGAACAACCAGACGCTGCACTTGACGCATTTATGAAACTGCTTATTCCAGTTAATAATAAGCACGCACCCATTAAGAAAATGACTGTATGGTTGAGAGGGATTTATTTTATTTCACCTTTATTTAACCAGGTAGGCCAGTTGAGAACAAGTTCTCATTTACAACTGTGACCGGGCCAAGATAAAGCAAAGCAGTGCGACAAAAACAATAACACAGAGTTACACATGGGATTAACAAACATACAGTCAATAACACAATAGAAAAATCTGTATACAGTGTGTGCAAATGGAGTAAGGAGGTAAGGCAATATATAGGCCATAGTGGCGAAGTAATTGCAATTTAGCAATTAACACTGGAGTGATAGATGTGCAGATGGGAATGTGCAAGTAGAAATACTGGGGTGCAAAAGAGCAAGAAAATATTTTAAAAAATGGGAATGAGGTAGGTAGTTGGTTGGATTTTTTACAGCTGCAGCGATCGGTAAGCTGCTCTGACAGCTGATGCTTGAAGTTAGTGAGGGAGATATAAGTCTCCAACTTCAGTGCTTTTTGCAATTCGTTCCAGTCATTGGCAGCAGAGACCTGGACGGAAAGGTGGCCAAAGGAGGTGTTGGCTTTGGGGATGACCAGTGAAATATACCTGCTGGAGCGTGTGCTACGGGTGGGTGTTGCTATGGTGACCAGTGAGCTGAGATAAGGTGGAGCTTTACCTAGCAAAGACTTATAGATGACCTGGAGCCAGTGGGTTTGGCAACGAATATGTAGCAAGAACCAGCCAACGAGAGCATACAGGTGGCAGTTTGCTCAATTTGCTGAGTAGAGTGTTGGAGGCTATTTTGTAAATGACATCGCCAAAGTCAAGGATCGGTAGGATAGTCAGTTTTACGAGGGTATGTTTTGCAGCATGAGTGAAGGAGGCTTTGTGTAAAGGCTGTCGCTTTCCTCATCCTCGAAAGAGGTGAGGAGAGAAGGATCTTCAGACCAAAATGCGGTTTCAGGGAAATAAGCCATCTTTTATTTTATAACAACGAAAACTGATGATGATGGCAACACGAAAAACAAACACTTTAACAAACTTACAAAATAACAAAACGACGTAGAACGGAACCTGAACATAAACTTACATAACTGAAACGTAAACTCACGAACAGGCAACAGACGACATCGAAACAAAACGAACAGCCAAACAGCTCCGAAAGTGAATAACATCGACAACGACGAAGACATCACAGGAGACAATCACCCACAAACAAACAGTGAGAATACCCTACCTAAATATGACTCTTAATTAGAGGCAAACGCAAACCACCTGCCTCTAATCAAGAGCCATACCAGGCAAACCAAAACCAACATAGAAACAGAAAACATAGAATGCCCACCCAACCTCACGTCCTGACCAACTAACACACAAAAACTAACATAAATAGGTCAGGAACGTGACAGTACCCCCCCCACAAGGTGCGAACTCCGGACGCACCAGCACAAAGTCTAGGGGAGGGTCTGGGTGGGCATCTAACCACGGTGGTGGCTCAGGCTCCGGGCGCGGTTCCCACCCCACCATAATCCATCCTAGCCTCCTCCCTCCAAGAATGTCCACCCTCTTACTTCCCCCACAAAATCCTCTTAATAACATATCTAAGAATGACAACACCGGGACAGAGAGATAAACCAAGACAGAGGGATAGATAAGAATATAGAGGTAGAAAAAGATAGAGAGGGAGATCAGGATAGAGGGGCAACTCCGGACTGAAAGGCAGCTCCGGACAGAGAGACAGCTCTGGACTGATGGGCAGTTCTGGGTATCTAGCCTTTTCAGGCTGAAGGGCAGCTCATGGCTGACTGACGACTCTCGACGCTCATGGCAGGCTGACGGCTCTCGACGCTCATGGCAGGCTGACGGCTCTCGACGCTCATGGCAGGCTGACGGCTCTCGACGCTCATGGCAGGCTGACGGCTCTCGACGCTCATGGCAGGCTGACGGCTCTCGACGCTCATGGCGCTCTGACGGCTCTCGACGCTCATGGCGCTCTGACGGCTCTCGACGCTCATGGCGCTCTGACGGCTCTGGCTGCTCATGGCGCTCTGACGGCTCTGGCTGCTCATGGCGCTCTGACGGCTCTGGCTGCTCATGGCTCGCTGGCGGCTCTGGCAGATCCTGTCTGGTTGGCGGCTCTGGCAGATCCTGTCTGGTTGGCGGCTCTGGCAGATCCTGTCTGGTTGGCGGCTCTGGCAGATCCTGTCTGGTTGGCGACTCTGGCAGATCCTGTCTGGTTGGCGGCTCTGGCAGATCCTGTCTGGCTGACGGCTCTAGCGGCTCCTGTCTGGCTGACGGCTCTAGCGGCTCCTGTCTGGTTGACGGCTCTGTAGGCTCATGGCAGACGGGCGGCTTTGCAGGCTCATGGCAGACGGGCGGCTTTGCAGGCTCCTGGCAGACGGATGGCTCAGATGGCGCTGGGGAGACGGATGGCTCAGATGGCGCTGGGGAGACGGATGGCTCAGATGGCGCTGGGGAGACGGATGGCTCAGATGGCGCTGGGGAGACGGATGGCTCAGATGGCGCTGGGGAGACGGATGGCTCAGATGGCGCTGGGGAGACGGATGGCTCAGATGGCGCTGGGGAGATGGATGGCTCTGGCCGGATACGGTACACTGTAGACCTGGTGCGTGGTGCCGGAACTGGAGGCACCGTGCTAATGACAAGCACCTTCCTACTAGTGCGGGGAGCAGGGACAGGGCACACTGTATTCTCAAAGCCTACTCTATCCCTGATGCGTGGTACCGGCACTGGTGACGCCGGGCTGAGGACAAGCACATCAGGATTAGTAGGGGGAGAAGATACAGTTTGTACAGGGCTCTGGAGACGCACTGGTAGCTTAGTGCGTGGTGCCGGAACTGGAGGCACCGGGCTAGATACACGCACTACAGGGAGAGTGCGTGGAGGAGGAACAGGGCTCAGGATACGCACTGGTAGCCTAGTGCGTAGTGTATACACTGTAGGAACTAGGCTGGGGCGGGGAGGTGGTGCCGGAAATACCGGACCGTGGAGGCGTACTGGCTCTCTTGAGCATTGAGCTTGCCCAACCTTACCTGGTTGAATACTCCCGGTTGCCCGACCAGTGGGGGGAGGTGGAATAACCCGCACCGGGCTATGTAGGCGAACCGGGGAAACCATGCGTAAGGCAGGTGCCATGTATGCCGGCCCGAGGAGACGCACTGGAGACAAGACGCGTTGAGCCGGCCTCATGACACCTGGCTCAATACTCAATCTAGCCCTACCAGTGCGGGGAGGTGGAATAACCCGCACTGGGCTATGCACTCGTACAGGAGACACCGTGCGCTCTACTGCGTAACACGGCGCCTGCCCGTACTCCCGCTCTCCACGGTAAGCCTGGGAAGTGGGCGCAGGTCTCCTACCTGCCCTTGGCCCACTACCTCCTAGCCCCCCCCCAAGAAATTTTTGGGAATTACTTACGGGCTTTTTTGGCTTCCGTGCCAGACGCGTTCCCTCATAGCTCCGGTTCCTCTCTCCGGTAGCCTCCGCTCTCCTCAGTGCCTCCAGCTGTTCCCATGGGAGGCAATCTCTACCAGCTAGGATCTCCTCCCATGTGTAGACACCTTTTCCATCCAATAAATCCTCCCATGTCCATTGCTCCTTCTTCTGTCCCTTACTCCGTTTATTTCTCCCTGGCCGCTTGGTCTTAGCGTGGTGGGTGATTCTGTAAAGGCTGTCGCTTTCCTCATCCTCGAAAGAGGTGAGGAGAGAAGGATCTTCAGACCAAAATGCGGTTTCAGGGAAATAAGCCATCTTTTATTTTATAACAACGAAAACTGATGATGATGGCAACACGAAAAACAAACACTTTAACAAACTTACAAAATAACAAAACGACGTAGAACGGAACCTGAACATAAACTTACATAACTGAAACGTAAACTCACGAACAGGCAACAGACGACATCGAAACAAAACGAACAGCCAAACAGCTCCGAAAGTGAATAACATCGACAACGACGAAGACATCACAGGAGACAATCACCCACAAACAAACAGTGAGAATACCCTACCTAAATATGACTCTTAATTAGAGGCAAACGCAAACCACCTGCCTCTAATCAAGAGCCATACCAGGCAAACCAAAACCAACATAGAAACAGAAAACATAGAATGCCCACCCAACCTCACGTCCTGACCAACTAACACACAAAAACTAACATAAATAGGTCAGGAACGTGACACTTTGTTGCGAAATAGGAAGCAGATTCTAGATTTAATTTTGGATTGGAGATGCTTAATATGAGTCTGGAAGGAAAGTTTATAGTCTAGCCAGACACTTAGGTATTTGTAGTTATCCACATATTCTAAGTCAGAACCGTCCAGAGTAGTGATGCTAGTCGGGCGTGCGGGTGTGGGCAGCGATTGGTTGGAGAGCATGCTTTTCGTTTTAATAGCATTTAAGAGCAGTTGGAGGCCACGGAAGAAGTGTTGTATGGCATTGAAGCTCGTTTGGAGGTTTGTTAACACAGTGTCCAAAGAAGGGCCAGATGTTTACAGAATGGTGTCGTCTGTGTAGAGGTGGATCAAAGAATCACCAACAGCAAGAGCAACATCATTGATGTATACAGAGAAAAGAGTCGGCCCAAGAATTGCACCCCCATAGAGACTGCCAGAGGTCCGGACAACATGGCCTCCGATTTGACCCTGAACTCTATCTGAGAAGTAGTTGGTGAATCAGACGAGGCAGTCATTAGAGAAACCAAGGCTGTTGAGTCTGCCGATAAGAATACGGTGATTGACAGAGTCGAAAGCCTTGGCCAGGTCGATGAAGATGGCTGCACAGTACTGTCTTTTATCGATGGCGGTTATGATATCGTTTAGGACCTTGAGCGTGGCTGAGGTGCACCCGTGACCAGCTCGGAAACCAGATTGCACAGCAGAGAAGGTACGGTGTGTTTCGAAATGGTCAGTGATCTGTTTGTTCACTTGGCTTTCGAAGACTTTAGAAATGCATATAGGTCTGTAACAGTTTGGGTCTTGAGTGTCTCCCCCTTTGAAGAGGGGGATGACCAAGGCCGCTTTCCAATCTTTAGGAATCTTAGACGATACAAAAGAGAGGTTGAACAGACTAGAAATTGGGGTTGAAACAATGGCGGCGAATAATTTTAGGAAGAGGGGGTCCAGATTTTTCAGTTCTATCAGAACATCAGCTGTCTTGATTTGGGTGAAGGAGAAGCAGAGGGGGGGGGGGGGGGGGCTTGGGCCAGTTGCTGCGGGGGGTGCAGAGCTGTTGGCCAGGGTTGAGGTACCCAGGTGGAAAGCATGGCCAGCTGTAGAGAAATGCTTATTGAAATTCTCGATTATCGTGGATTTATCAGTGGTGACAGTGTTTCCTAGCCTCAGTGCAGTGGGCAGCTGGGAGGATGTGCTGTTATTCTCCATGGACTTTACAATTTCCCAAATCTTTTGGGAATTAGTGCTGCAGGATGCTAATTTCTCTTTGAAAAAGCTAGTCTTTGCTTTCCTAATATTGGTTCCTGACTTCCATGAAAAGTTGCATATTGCGGGGATAATTCGGTGCTATTGCAATACGCCATAGGATGTGTTTGTGCTGGTCAAGAGCTGTCAAGTCTGGAGTGAACCAAGGTATAAATCTGTTCTTAGTTCAATTTGTTTTTGAAAGGGGCATGCTTATTTAAGATGGTGAGGAAATTACTTTTAAAGAACAACCAGGCATCCTCTACTGACGGGATGAGGTCAATATCCTTTCAGGATACCCGGGCCAGGTCGATTAGAAAGGACTGCTTGCAGAAGTGTTTTGTGGAGCGTTTCACAGTGATGAGGGGTGGTCATTTGACAGGGGACCCATAACGGATGCAGGCAATGAGGCAGTGATCGCTGAGATCTTGGTTGAAAACAGCAGAGGTGTATTTCGAGGGCAAGTTGGTCAGGATGATATCTATGAGGGTGCCCATGTTTACGGATTTGGGGTTGTACATGGTAGATTACTTGATAATTTGTGTGAGATTGAGGGCATCTAGCTTAGATTGTAGGACGGCCGGGGTGTTATGCATGTACCAGTTTAGGTCACCTAACAGTACGAGCTCTGACAATAGATGGGGGCAATCAATTCACATATGGTGTCCAGGGCACAGCTGGAAGCTGAGGGGGGTCTATAACAAGCGGCAACAGTGAGGTACTTATTTCTGATGAGATGGATTTTTAATAGTAGAAGCTCGAACTGTTTGTGCATAGACCTGGATAGTATGACAGAACTCTGCAGGCTATCTCTACAGTAGATAGCAACTCCGCCCCCTTTAGCATTTCTATCTTGGCGGAAAATGTTGTAATTGGGGATGGAAATTTCAGAATATTTGGTGGCCTTCCTGAGCCAGGATTCAGACACGGCTAGGACATCAGGGTTGGCGAAGTGTGCTAAAGCAGTGGGCTACAACCAAACAGCAATAGACAAGGCATGTTGACATTAGGGAGAGGCATGTGTAGCCGAGTGATCATAGGGTCCAGTGAGTAGCTAGGCGAGCTGGAGATTAGGACAGCTAGCGGGCAAGGGATAACAGGCTAGCAGATTGGCCTTTGGGGGACGTTGCAACGGGAGATTCTGTTGGAACCCCCTCGGACGGTTAAGTCGGCAGACCAGTCATGATGGATCGGTGGGGGTTCTGTGTCGGCAGTAAAAGGGTCAAGCCAATAGTCAAAATAGGTATTGTAGCCCAAGAATTGTCTCAGCTTGCCGGGAGATGGGCCTAGCTCGAGGCTAGCTCCAGGCTAACTGGTGCTTGCTTCAGGACAGAGACGTTAGCCAGGAGTAGCCACTCGGAATAGAAGCTAGCTAGCTGCGATGATCCTGTGTAAAGGTACAGAACATGCGGTAGGAACCTGAGATAGAGATGTGAGGTAGAGATGTGGTAGAGAAAAAGCAGTCCAATATGCTCTGGGTTGATATCGCTCTGTGCAGTCTGGCAGGAATTGACCGTGCTGAGGCTGGCTGATGTCCGAGTAAACGGTGATGACCGCTAGCAGTGGCTAACTGACTACTAGCTAGTAGCTAGTTAGCTGGCTAGCTTCTGATGGGGGTTCCGGTTCTAAAGTGTAAAAAAATAGCAGATTCACACCACATTGGTTGAGACGGGTTGCAGGAGAGTATGTTCCATCCATAGATGAAAATTGAGATAAAAAAAATGGCAAATAAGTCTGGCAGCCCAACTGATTGGAAAACATACTGCACATGAAGAAATCATGTGACTAAGCTAAATAAAAATGAAAATAATCTATACTATGAAACAAAGATAAATGATATAATGAATGACAGTAAAAAGCTTTGGAGCACCTTAAATGAAATTTTGGGCAATAAAGCCAATTCGGCTCCATCATTCATTGAATCAGATGGCTCATTTATCACAAAACCCACTGATATTGCCTACTACTTTATGGACTTTTTCATTGGCAAGATAAGCAAACTTAGGGATGACATGCCAGCAACAAACGCTGACACTACACATCCAAGTATATCTGACCAAATTAGGGAAGACAAGAATTAGGGAAGACAAGAATCCTTTTGAATTCCCTAAAGTCAGTGTGGAAGAGGTGAAAAAATTATTGTTGTCTATCAACACTGACAAGCCACCAGGGTCTGACAATCTAGATTGAAATTTACTGAGGATAATAGTGGATGATACTGCCACTCCTATTTGCCACTCCTATTTCAATTTAAGCCTACTAGAAAGTATGTGCTGTCAGGCCTGGAGGGAAGCTAAAGTCATTCCGCTACCCAAGAACAGTAAAGCCTCATTTATTGGCTCAAATAGCTGACCAATCAGCCTGTTACCAACCCGTAGTAAACCTCTGGGAAAAATGGTGTTTGACCAGATACAATGCTATTTCACAGTAAACAAATTGACAACAGACTTTCAGAACGCATATAGGGAAGGACACTCAACAAGCACAGCACTTACACAAATTACTGATGATTGGCTGAAAGAAATTGATGATATAATGATTGTGGCGGCTGTCTTGGTAGACTGTAGTACAGCTTTTGACATTATCTGATTATAATATTTTTGCTAGTAATGTAACGGATTACAGTTACAGTTTTCTGGTAATTCCTTACATGTAACGGGTTACATGTAATCCGTTACTCTCCAACACTGACAATTACTGACAACATCAAAATAGTACAAATACCAATCTTCACTGCCACCACTGCTTTATTAAATGCTAGCCTGTCCACTTATGAATACAATAATTTGAAACCTTTCTTAGTATTCACACACAGGTAGCCCTTCTCTAGGATCCAGATGGCTTTGTCTAATAAGGAGTTCACTTCCCCAATGTTAGGTTCTAATTTTAAGAAATGACTCAACGGAAACTAGGAAAGCTTAACCAAGTTACATTTTTCCCAAATGGTCAAAACAGCTCGATTCAGACATCACATGTTTCCACCACCACAAGTACAGTTGAAGTGGAAAGTTTACATACACTTAGGTTGGAGTCATTAAAACTCGTTTTTCAACCACTCCACAAATTTCTTGTTAAAAAACTATAGTTTTGGCAAGTCGGTTAGGACATCTACTTTGTGCATGACAAGTCATTTTTCCAACAATTGTTACAGACAGATTATTTCACTTATAATTCACTGTATGACATTTCCAGTGGGTCAGAAGTTTACATACATTAAGATGACTGTGCCTTTGAACAGCTTGAAAAATTACAGAGAATGATGTCATGGCTTTAGAAGCTTCTGATAGGCTAATTGACATCATTTGAGTTAATTGGAGGTGTACCTGTGGATGCATTTCAAGGCCTACCTTCAAACTCAGTGCCTCTCTGCTTGACATCATGGGATAATCAAAAGAAATCACCCAAGACCTCAGAAAAAAAATTGTAGACCTCCACAAGTCTGGTTCATCCTTGGGAGGAATTTCCAAACGCCTGAAGGTACCATGTTCATCTGTACAAGCAATAGTATGCAAGTATAAACACCATGGGACCACGCAGCCGTCATACCGCTCAGGAACGAGACGCGTTCTGTTTCCTAGAGATGAACATACTTTGGTGTGAAAAGTGCAAATCAATCCCAGAACAACAGCAAAGGACCTTTGTGAAGATGCTGGAGGAAACAGGTACAATAGTATCTATATCCACAGTAAAATGAGTCCTATATCGACATAGCCTGAAAGGCTGCTCAGCAAAGAAGAAGCCACTGCTCCATAACCGCCATAAAAAAGCCAGACTACGGTTTGCAACTGCAAATGGGGACAAAGGTTTTTTGGAGAAATGTCCTCTGGTCTGATGAAACAAAATTAGAACTGGCCATAATGACCATCGTTATGTTTGGAGGAAAAAGGGGGAGCTTGCAAGCCAAAGAACACCATCCCAACCGTGAAGCACGGGGGTGGCAGCATAATGTTGTGGGGGTGCTTTGCTGCAGGAGGGACTGGTGCACTTCAGATGGCATCATGAGGTAGGACAATTATGTGGATATATTGAAGCAACATCTCAAGACATCAGTCAGGAAGTTGGTCGCAAATGGGTCTTCCAAATGAAAAATGACCCCAAGCATTCTTCCACAGTTGTGGTAAAATGGCTTAAGGACAACAAAGTCAAGGTATTGGAGTGGCCATCACAAAGCCTTGACCTCATTTTTATAGAACATTTGTGGGCAGAACTGAAAAAGCGTGTGCGAGCAAGGAGGCCTACAAACCTGACTCAGTTACACCAGGAGGAATGGGCCAAAATTCACCCAACTTATTGTGGGAAGCTTGTGGAAGGCTACCTAAAACGTTTGACCCAAGTTAAACAATTTTAAGGCAATGCTACCAAATAATAATTGAGTGTATGTAAACTTCTGACCCACTGGGAATGTTATGAAAGAAATAAAAGCTGAAATAAATCATTCTCTCTACTATTATTATGACATTTCACATTCTTAAAATAAAGTGCTGATCCTAACTGACCTAAGACAGGGAGTTTTTACTAGGATTAAATGTCAGGAATTATGAAAAACTGATTTTAACGTTTTTGGTTAAGATGTATGTAAACTTCCGACTTCAACTGTATACCCCAATTTAGACACTCCTCCTCCCCTCCAATCCTTACATCTTTTATGGTCCAACAGGAAGACGAAGTGATAGAGTAATAAACCATTCTGTCTCCCTTAAGGTGACCTGACCTGACCTCAACCCCCTTGATGTCTAGTCCAAAGCTCTCCTCCACCTGTATCACCTATATGTCACTCCCGTGACTTCTTCCCATCCACCCAGCACATTCCAAAGCCATCTGTCTCCTACAGAGAACCATTAACTGCTGATGTAACAACCATTCTCTATCACCCCTCAGATACTATAGTATTACTTCTGATCTATCATGTCTCTAGTATAGCAATGTTCAAAGTTTAGCCCAGAATCCAACACCAATAAGAGAATTTCAGTTAAATGTATGTGAATATAAAGGATGTCTTGTTAGCCCTTTTCTGTTAGTGTGCTTACACAGTCCATACATCATCTATGTCCCGGTCCTTTCTCACCACCTGAGAGTAAACTGTGTCTTCCCTTAAAGGATGCTGGTTCCCCACTGCCACTGCAGAGTAGGTGACTTCCTCAGCCGGCTTGACGTCTGCATCTTTCTGGTCTTCTCCAGATGGGTCGTGGGCTTTGCTCTTGTCAATGTTAAATCTGATAATCTCAGAATAAACCAGGTCCTGGGGAAAGACAAAGAGAGGGAGAGGGTGAGAGAGATGAAGGATTATTAATTTAATGTGATTATTTGAAATCTTAGGCTGGAATTCAGTCAAACACACAAAGGAAAACATGCTTTCATTAGTTCTCTGTTCCGCCTTATTTGGACACAAGCTGAAACTAAACAACCTCACCTCTTCTTTTCCTGTCCAGTCTGCATTGACCGCCAGGCTGCTTGCATCTGAAAAACAACCAGAGGGTTTTACAGAAAGCAGAAATGCAGGTCAGGGCTGACTGAGCAGAAGGGGAACTTGAGTCGTGTGCTTGGCAAAAAATATGGTGCCTACTCACTAATATTCTACGTAATTACACACACTAAACAATCGTTTATCTAGTCATGGTTGGTTCCATTGCAATCCTCTGGATGTTTGTAACACAGCCAAACTTGATTGTATTTTTTTTGCGGGGAGTATTGACCGAAGTGAACTGATTTGAAGACAATGAGCAATGAGTTCATTGCGCATCAATAATATTAGCGAAGCTTCGTTGATTGACTGTATTTCTGCCCAATGGCCACTCATCTTCTTGAAATCTAGTTGGGTAGATAGCCAATGAGCTGAGGTAAACGCCAGTATGTGATGGTTATGGGTTGGACCACCATCCCTTGTTTGTAAACGCACACGTAACAAAAACATTCTTGCCATTGACCAACAGACTAGTTGCAGTCACGCTTGTTACGCACAGCGGTGTTTTGGAAAGTAGTATTTTGGAAAGTGTTTTTTCAACGATTTCATTGAAGACATCATGGCGAATAAATCAGGGAAAGCGAAGTCCAAGTCTAAGTATACAGATTTGCACCAGATTATAGAAGAGATTGATCGGGAAAGTGAGACAGATTTTTTGTTTGAGGAATCTTTGAGTGAACACAGTTATGGTCCAAACATTGAGGAGCTGTTTCTGCAAGGACAGGACGTACTTCTGGACTGGTAAGTGCTAATGCTGTTTTATGAAATATAAATATATTTATATTTATATTTATATAAATTATATATATTATAATATATATTTTTTTGTGCAATTTACAATGAAATGTGTGATGAAATGTCTAAAGTACACATTGGCTATAGTGTGTCTGTGTGTATGTATGTGTACAACCCATAACCTGTGTGTGTGTTGTTTGTTTGTTGGTTGGTTTGTTGGTTGGTTTGTTTGTTGGTTTGTTGGTTTGTTTGTTGGTTTGTTTGGGTGTGTGTGTGTGTGTGTGTATATGTATGTGTATGTCAGATATATATATATTTCCATTTTTTATTCAAATGGAATGGAGTAGAACAGGAAACACACACATATGTGTTCGTATGCCACAGTTCATTACTGCAGGCACTGTGCCTCAGGGCCAAAAGGGCAAAGCATGGAGGCGTCGTTGTGTTCTGTGTCGCATGAAGTCCCCCATCACCTGCACCACTTGTTCAGTTTGCCTCTGCTTTACATCAGAAAGAGACTGCTATTGGACATGGCACGGGCAGCAAAATATTGTGTAGAGGACTTCCAAAGGGTCTTCCCCCGTTTTTTATTTATTTATTTTTTCTAATATTTTTTAAAACATTTTAATTTACAAAAATTGTGTTAGAATTGCTTTTTGATATGTTGTATATAGTTATTTTCACTTTTGTATATATTTATAGGTCATTTCACCAATTCGGCCACTTGGGTACATTTGGGCAACTTGTATGGGACACCTGGGTGACTTCATGCTAAATGTCATGTAGCTCGCCCATTCTTGAAGTTATCAGTCTGAAACTTTGCACACCTACAGTTGCCCTCTTGTGATATCCATCAAAATAATCTCCAGCATCATATCTGACTGTGTGGCTATTCTAGTACATGTGAAAGATGATGCTACAACAATAAAAAAACAGAAAACGTATGCTCTTTCTTTCTCTTTTCTTCCACCAGATCTACAGTGTTATATTCTTCTACATTTAATTAACAATTCCACAAACTTCAGAATGTTTCCATTCAAATGATACCAAGAATATGCATATCCTTGCATCTGTGGCTGAGCTACAGGCAGTTAGATTAGGGTATGTCTTCAGGCGAAAATTGAGAACAACAAAGCAGCCATAACAAGATAAACTCCTCGTTAATCCAGCCACAGTGTCTGATTTCAAAAAGGATTTACGGCGAAAGCACACCTTGCGATTATGTTAGGTCAGTACATAGCAACAGAAAAACACAGCCATTTTTCCAGCCAAAGAGAGGAGTAACGAAAAGCAGAAATAGAGTTAAAATTAATCACTAACCTTTGATGATCTTCATCAGATGACACTCATAGGACTTCATGTTACACAATACATGTATGTTTTGATTGATAAAGTTCATATCCAAAAATCTGAGTTTAGGCGGGATGCTACTGTCTCACTTGGCCAAAAGCCAGAGAAAATGCAGAGCGCCAAATTAAAATAAATTACAAAAAAAATCAAACCTTCATTAAATCACACATGAATGATACCAAATTAAAGCTACACTGGTTGTGAATCCAGCCAACGTGTCAGAATTCAAATAGGCTTTTCGGCGAAAGCAAACGATGCTATTAACTGAGGATAGAACCATAGTAAACAAAGAGAGAGAAGCATTTTTAACCCCTGCAGTCGCGACACAAAACGCAGAAATAAAAATATAATTCATGCCTTACCTTTGACGAGCTTCTGTTGTTGGCACTCCAATATGTCCCATAAACATCACAAATGGTCCTTTTGTTCGATTAATTCCATCGATATATATGCAAAATGTCCATTTATTTGGCACGTTTGATCCAGAAAAACAACAGTTCCAACTTGCTCAACGTGACTACAAAATATCTCAAAGGTTACCTGTAAACTTTGCAAAAACATTTCAAACTACTTTTGTAATACAACTTTTGTTTTTTTAACGTAAAATAATCGATAAAATTGAAGACGGGATGATCTGTGTTCAATACAGGATAAAAAAAAACTGTAGCTAGCTTTCTGGTCACGCGCCTCTAACAAACAGTACACTTCACTCGACCCTCGTTGTGAACAGGGCTACTTCTTCATTACACAAAGGAAAAACACTCAACCAATTTCTAAAGACTGTTGACATCCAGTGGAAGCGCTAGGAACTGCAAGAAGGTCCCTTAGAATTCTGGATTCCCAATGAAAGATTATTGAAAAGAGAGTGACATCAAAAAAATAAAATCTGAATGGTTTGTCCTCTGGGTTTCGCCTGCTAAATAAGTTCTGTTATACTCACAGACATGATTCAAACAGTTTTAGAAACTTCAGAGTGTTTTCTATCCAAATCTACTAATAATATGCATATCTTATCTTCTGAGGATGAGTAGCTGGCAGTTGAATTTGGGTATGCTTTTCATCCAAACGGGAAAATGCTGCCCCCTATCCTAGAGAAGTTTTAATTAAGAGTTCCAGACTCACCCAGTACACTGAGGATGGTTGTTATCTCAAATAAGCCACTGGGGAAGACTGTCAGGAGACAGATGTATTTCCCTGCATCAGTCATCTCCACATCTTTTATAGTAATAGAGGAATCACCTGTGGTGTGGAAGCTCCAGTGAACTTCAACCTCCCAGAAATGTTTTGCCCAAAGATAGGGCTAAAGACAGCTATGGAGAACCTTTTGCTATCTGATTTCTCTCACTGCCACTCAGCCTGAATGGGATTGCCCTGGAGCAACTCACACCGCAGTGTGACATCATTACCCAGGTACCCTGTCACCTGTGGTTCAACACTGACCTGAGCTTCCAACACTACTGGAGATTGTGAGAAGAAGACCGAACAGTAGCGAGATAGAGAGAGAGAAAGAGAGAGGGATTACGAACATTATTATTATTTTTTCACTCAGAATCATACAGTAGTTTTATAATATTGGTTCTTAGAATCTGTTTTCCCCTCTAGTCTGGGTCGTGTTAATTTGAGCCCAACATACAAACGTTTTGCAACTATGAACTAAAACGCCCTGTTTTATACTTGACAACTGAACACAACTCAATTAAAATCACATTTTATTGGTGACATACACATGGCTAGCAGATGTTAATGCGCGTGTAGCGAAATGCTTGTGCTTCTAGTTCCGACCATAATATCTAACAAGTAATCTAACAATAAGTACAACAAGTAATCTTCACAACAACAAAGGAATGAATAAGAATATGTACATATAAATATATGGATGAGTGATGGCCGAACGGCACAGGCAAGATGCAGTAGATTGTATAGAGTACAGTATATACATATGAGATGAGTAAATGTAGGGTATGTAAACATTATATAAAGTGGCATTGTTTAAAGTGACTAGTGATACATTTACTACATCCAATTTGTAATTATTAAAGTGGCTAGAGATTTGAGTCAGTACGGGAGCACCCCCATCAGTAAAAAAGCTGACTAGCATAGCCTAGCATAGCGTCACAAGTAAATACTAGCATCTAAATATCATTAAATCACAAGTCCAAGACACCAGATGAAAGATACACATCTTGTGAATCCAGCCATCATTTCTGATTTTTAAAATGTTTTACAGGGAAGACACAATTTTCCCACCATTTTTTTCCTGCATAGGTAGCTATCACAATTTCGACCAAATAAAGATATAAATAGTCACTAACCAAGAAACAACTTCATCAGATGACAGTCTGATAACATATTTATTGTATAGCATATGTTTTGTTAGAAAAATGTGCATATTTCAGGTATAAATCATAGTTTTACATTGCAGCCACCATCACAACTCTAACCAAAGCAACTAGAATAACTACAGAGACCAACGTGAATTACCTAAATACTCATCATAAAACATTTATGAAAAATACACAGCGTACAGCAAATGAAAGACAAAGATCTTGTGAATCCAGCCAATATTTCTGATTTTTTAAGTGTTTTACAGCGAAAACACAATATAGCATTATATTAGCTTACTACAATAGCCAACCACACAACAACATTGATTCAAGCCAACAATAGCGATAACGAATAAACCAGCAAAAGATATACATTTTTTCACTAACCTTCTCAAACTTCTTCAGATGACAGTCCTATAACATCATATTACACAATACATATAGAGTTTGTTCGAAAATGTGCATATTTAGCGGCACAAATCGTGGTTATACAATGAGAATAGTAGCCAAGCTGCCAACAAAATGTTGGGAGAAATCTTGGGAGAGGCACCTAATCTAATCAGTAACTAATCATAAACTTGACTAAAAAATACAGGTTGGACAGCAAATGAAAGATACATTAGTTCTCAATGCAACCGCTGTGTTAGATTTTTATTAACGTTACTTCGACATACAACGGGCGTTAAAGCGAGACCGCACCGAAATGAATGGCGGAACATGAGTTTTACATTTTTCAACAGAACAACGAATTAACATCATAAATAGTTCTTACTTTTTGATGAGCTCCCATCAGAATCTTGGGCAAGTTGTCCTTTGTCCAAAAGAATCGTTGCTCGGTTGTAGATTGTCGCCTTCAACTTTGGAATTAGCAGTAAACATTAGCCATGTGTCCCAGACGTGCCCAACTCACTAGAACGCAGCACAAAGAAATATCCGAAAATTGCAATATACTGATATACATTTACATTTACATTTAAGTCATTTAGCAGACGCTCTTATCCAGAGCGACGTACAAATTGGTGCATTCACCTTATGACATCCAGTGGAACAGCCACTTTACAACAGTGCATCTAAATCTTTTAAGGGGGGGGGGGGGGTCAGAAGGATTACTTTATCCTATCCTAGGTATTCCTTAAAGAGGTGGGGTTTCAGGTGTCTCCGGAAGGTGGTGATTGACTCCGCTGTCCTGGCGTCGTGAGGGAGTTTGTTCCACCATTGGGGGGCCAGAGCAGCGAACAGTTTTGACTGGGCTGAGCGGGAACTGTACTTCCTCAGTGGTAGGGAGGCGAGCAGGCCAGAGGTGGATGAACGCAGTGCCCTTGTTTGGGTGTAGGGCCTGATCAGAGCCTGGAGGTACTGAGGTGCCGTTCCCCTCACAGCTCCGTAGGCAAGCACCATGGTCTTGTAGCGGATGCGAGCTTCAACTGGAAGCCAGTGGAGAGAGCGGAGGAGCGGGGTGACGTGAGAGAACTTGGGAAGGTTGAACACCAGACGGGCTGCGGCGTTCTGGATGAGTTGTAGGGGTATAATGGCACAGGCAGGGAGCCCAGCCAACAGCGAGTTGCAGTAATCCAGACGGGAGATGACAAGTGCCTGGATTAGGACCTGCGCCGCTTCCTGTGTGAGGCAGGGTCGTACTCTGCGGATGTTGTAGAGCATGAACCTACAGGAACGGGCCACCGCTTTGATGTTAGTTGAGAACGACAGGGTGTTGTCCAGGATCACGCCAAGGTTCTTAGCGCTCTGGGAGGAGGACACAATGGAGTTGTCAACCGTGATGGCGAGATCATGGAACGGGCAGTCCTTCCCCGGGAGGAAGAGCAGCTCCGTCTTGCCGAGGTTCAGCTTGAGGTGGTGATCCGTCATCCACACTGATATGTCTGCCAGACATGCAGAGATGCGATTCGCCACCTGGTCATCAGAAGGGGGAAAGGAGAAGATTAATTGTGTGTCGTCTGCATAGCAATGATAGGAGAGACCATGTGAGGTTATGACAGAGCCAAGTGACTTGGTGTATAGCGAGAATAGGAGAGGGCCTAGAACAGAGCCCTGGGGGACACCAGTGGTGAGAGCGCGTGGTGAGGAGACAGATTCTCGCCACGCCACCTGGTAGGAGCGACCTGTCAGGTAGGACGCAATCCAAGCGTGGGCCGCGCCGGAGATGCCCAACTCGGAGAGGGTGGAGAGGAGGATCTGATGGTTCACAGTGTCGAAGGCAGCCGATAGGTCTAGAAGGATGAGAGCAGAGGAGAGAGAGTTAGCTTTAGCAGTGCGGAGCGCCTCCGTGATACAGAGAAGAGCAGTCTCAGTTGAATGACTAGTCTTGAAACCTGACTGATTTGGATCAAGAAGGTCATTCTGAGAGAGATAGCAGGAGAGCTGGCCAAGGACGGCACGTTCAAGAGTTTTGGAGAGAAAATAAAGAAGGGATACTGGTCTGTAGTTGTTGACATCGGAGGGATCGAGTGTAGGTTTTTTCAGAAGGGGTGCAACTCTCGCTCTCTTGAAGACGGAAGGGACGTAGCCAGCGGTCAGGGATGAGTTGATGAGCGAGGTGAGGTAAGGGAGAAGGTCTCCGGAAATGGTCTGGAGAAGAGAGGAGGGGATAGGGTCAAGCGGGCAGGTTGTTGGGCGGCCGGCCGTCACAAGACGCGAGATTTCATCTGGAGAGAGAGGGGAGAAAGAGGTCAGAGTACAGGGTAGGGCAGTGTGAGCAGAACCAGCGATGTCGTTTGACTTAGCAAACGAGGATCGGATGTCGTCGACCTTCTTTTCAAAATGGTTGACGAAGTCATCTGCAGAGATGGAGGAGGGGGGGGTAGGGGGAGGAGGATTCAGGAGGGAGGAGAAGGTGGCAAAGAGCTTCCTAGGGTTAGAGGCAGATGCTTGGAATTTAGAGTGGTAGAAAGTGGCTTTAGCAGCAGAGACAGAAGAGGAAAATGTAGAGAGGAGGGAGTGAAAAGATGCCAGGTCCGCAGGGAGGCGAGTTTTCCTCCATTTCCGCTCGGCTGCCCGGAGCCCTGTTCTGTGAGCTCGCAATGAGTCGTCGAGCCACGGAGCGGGAGGGGAGGACCGAGCCGGCCTGGAGGATAGGGGCCATAGAGAGTCAAAGGATGCAGAAAGGGAGGAGAGAAGGGTTGAGGAGGCAGAATCAGGAGATAGGTTGGAGAAGGTTTGAGCAGAGGGGAGAGATGATAGGATGGAAGAGGAGAGAGTAGCGGGGGAGAGAGAGCGAAGGTTGGGACGGCGCGATACCATCCGAGTAGGGGCAGTGTGGGAAGTGTTGGATGAGAGCGAGAGGGAAAAGGATACAAGGTAGTGGTCGGAGACTTGGAGGGGAGTTGCAATGTGGTTAGTGGAAGAACAGCATCTAGTAAAGATGAGGTCAAGCGTATTGCCTGCCTTGTGAGTAGGGGGGGAAGGTGAGAGGGTGAGGTCAAAAGAGGAGAGGAGTGGAAAGAAGGAGGCAGAGAGGAATGAGTCAAAGGTAGACGTGGGGAGGTTAAAGTCGCCCAGGACTGTGAGAGGTAAGCCGTCCTCAGGAAAGGAGCTTATCAAGGCATCAAGCTCATTGATGAACTCTCCGAGGGAACCTGGAGGGCGATAAATGATAAGGATGTTAAGCTTGAAAGGGCTGGTAACTGTGACAGCATGGAATTCAAAGGAGGCGATAGACAGATGGGTAAGGGGAGAAAGAGAGAATGACCACTTGGGAGAGATGAGGATCCCGGTGCCACCACCCCGCTGACCAGCTGCTCTCGGGGTGTGCGAGAACACGTGGGCGGACGAAGAGAGAGCAGTAGGAGTAGCAGTGTTATCTGTGGTGATCCATGTTTCCGTCAGTGCCAAGAAGTCGAGGGACTGGAGGGAGGCATAGGCTGAGATGAACTCTGCCTTGTTGGCCGCAGATCGGCAGTTCCAGAGGCTACCGGAGACCTGGAACTCCACGTGGGTCGTGCGCGCTGGGACCACCAGATTAGGGTGGCCGCGGCCACTCGGTGTGAAGCGTTTGTATGGTCTGTGCAGAGAGGAGAGAACAGGGATAGACAGACACATAGTTGACAGGCTACAGGAGAGGCTACGCTAATGCAAAGGAGATTGGAATGACAAGTGGACTACACGTCTCGAATGTTCAGAAAGTTAAGCTTACGTAGCAAGAATCTTATTGACTAAAAAGATTAAAATGATACAGTACTGCTGAAGTAGGCTAGTTGGCAGTGGCTGCGTTGTTGACACTACACTAATCAAGTCGTTCCGTTGAGTGTAATAGTTTCTACAGTGCTGCTACAGTGCTGCTATTCGGTGGCTAGCTGGCTAGCTAGCAGTGTTGATTACGTTACGTTGCGTTAAAAGAACGACAATAGCTGGCTAGCTAACCTAGAAAATCGCTCTAGACTACACAATTATCTTTGATACAAAGACGGCTATGTAGCTAGCTATGTAGCTAGCTACGATCAAACAAATCAAACCGTTGTACTGTAATGAAATGAAATGAAAATGTGATACTACCTGTGGAGCGAAGCGGAATGCGACCGGGTTGTTGAGCGCGGAAGTTCTATTCGGTAGACGTTGGCTAGCTGTTGGCTAGCTAGCAGTGTTTCCTACGTTAAGGACGACAAATAGCTGGCTAGCTAACCTCGGTAAATTAAGATAATCACTCTAAAACTACACACTCTGAACTATCCAATTATCTTGGATACGAAGACAGCAAAGACAACTATGTAGCTAGCTAACACTACACTAATCAAGTCGTTCCGTTGAGTGTAATAGTTTCTACAGTGCTGCTATTCGGTAGACGGTGGACGTTTGCTAGCTGGCTAGCTGGCTAGCTGCTGGGCAGATAGCAGTGTAGACTGCGTTAGGACGACGAAATACGATAATTACGCAATTATCTTTGACACAAAGACGGCTATGTAGCTAGCTAAGAAGAAGTTGCTAAGATTAGACAAATCAAACCGTTGTACTATAATGAAATGTAATGAAAAGTTATACTACTATTCGGTAGACGGTGGACGTTTGCTAGCTGGCTAGCTGGCTAGCTGCTGGGCAGATAGCAGTGTGGACTACGATAGGACAACGAAATACGATAATTACGCAATTATCTTTGATACAAAGACGGCTATGTAGCTAGCTAAGAAGAAATTGCTAAGGTTAGACAAATCAGACCGTTGTACTATAATGAAATGTAATGAAATGTAATGAAAAGTTATACTACCTGCGGAGCGAATGCGAATGCGACCGCTCGCTCCAAACCGGATGTTGGTGAATATATATATGATATATAATATGATATAAACTGATATAACTTGGTTTAAAATAACAACATTATGATGTCTTTAACACCTATATCGAATAAAATCAGAGCCGTATATATCTAAGGCCTATAACGGTAGCTTTCCAGAACGCCATCCTGAGGTCTGTCTTGCGTCATGGCGAATGTTGAAAAGAGTGGACCCCACGTTCCCAAACCCTTTATATGGCCTCAGATCTGACTAGCAACACCATTCCAATTCTCACTATTTGCTGACATCCAGGGGAAGGCGTATGCAGTGCATCTCGACCAATAGACGACTTGCAAATTAATAAACTGACCTCAGAACAGCCTGACTGATTTCAGATTTCTCACTTCCTCATAGGAAAATTGCTCCAACTTGAGTTCTGTTTTACTCACAGATATAATTCAAACAGTTTTAGAAACTAGAGAGTGTTTTCTATCCAATAGTAATAATAATATGCATATTGTATGAGCAAGAATTGAGTACGAGGCCGTTTGAAACGGGCACCTTTTATCCAGGCTACTCAATACTGCCCCTGCAGCCCAAAGAGGTTTTAACAGTCTGATGGCCTTGAGATGGAAGCTGTTTTTCAGTCTCTCGGTCCCAGTTTTGATGCACCTGTACTGACCTCGCATTCTGGATGATAGCGGGGTGAACGGGCAGTGGCTCGGGTGGTTGTTGTCCTTGAGGATCTTTTTGGCCTTCCTGTGACATCAGGTGGTGTAGGTGTCCTGGAGGGCAGGTAGTTTGCCCCCGGTGATGCGTTGTGCATCACCACCCACTGGAGAGCCTTAAGGTTGTGGGCGGCGCAGTTGCCGTACCTGGTGGTGATACAGCCCGACAGGATGCTCTCGATTGTGCATCTGTAAAAGTTTGTGAGTGTTTTTAGTGACATGCCAAATTTCTTCAGCCATTTCAGTTAGTCCTGATGTGTATGCCGAGAAACTTAAAACTTTCCACCTTCTCCACTACTGTCCCGTCAATGTAGATAGGGGGTGTTCCCTCTGCTGTTTCCTGAAGTCCACGATCATCTCCTTTGTTCTGTTGATGTTGAGTGTGAGGTTATTTTCCTGACACCACACTCCGAGAGCCCTCACCACTTCCCTGTAGGCCGTCTCGTCGTTGTTGGTAATCAAACCCACCACTGTAGTGCCGTCTACAAACTTGATGATTGAGTTGGAGGCGTGCATGGCCACGCAGTCATGGGTGATCAGGGAGTACAGGAGAGGGCTGATAATGCACCCTTGTGGGGCCCCAGTGTCGAGGATCAGTGTGGAGATGTTGTTGAAAGTCCAGGACCCAGTTGCACAGGGCGAGGTCGAGACCCAGGGTCTCAAGCTTAATGACGAGTTTGGAGGGTACTATGGTCTTTAATGCTGAGCTGTAGTCAATGAACAGCCTTCTTACATAGGTACTCCTCTTGTCCAGATGGGTTAGGGCAGTGTGACGGCGATTGTGTCGTCTGTGGACCTATTGGGGCGGTAAGCAAATTGGAGTGGGTCTAGGGTGTCAGCTGGGGTTTAGCTGATATGATCCTTGACTCATCTCTCAAAGCACTTCATGATGACGGAAGTGAGATAGTCGTTTAGCTCAGTTACCTTAGATTTCTTGGGAACAAGAACAATGGTGGCCCTCTTGAAGCATGTGGGAACAGCAGACTGGGATAGGGATTGATTGGATATGTTCGTAAACACACCAGCCAGCTGGTCTGCGCATGCTCTGAGGACGCAGCTAGGGATGCCGTCTGGGCCGGCAGCCTTGCGAGGGTTAACACGTTTAAATGTTTTACTCACATTGGCTGCGGTGAAGGAGAACCCGCAGGTTTTGGTAGCGGGCTGTGTCGGGGGCACTCTATTGTCCTCAAAGCAAGCAAAGAAGTTGTTTAGTTTGTCTGGGAGCAAGACATCGGGGTCCACGATGAGGCTGGTTTTCTTTTTGTAGTCCGTGACTGACTGTTGACCCTGCCACATACCTCTCATGTCTGAGTAGTTGAATTGCGACTCTACTTTGTCTCTATACTGACGCTTAGCTTGTTTGATTGCCTTGCGAAGGGAATAGCTACTCTGTTTGTATTCAGTCGTGTTTCCGGTCGCCTTGCCCCTATTAAAAGCACTGGTTCGCGCTTTCAGTTTTGCGCGAATGCTGCCATCAATCCACGGTTTCTGGTTGGGGAAGGTTTTAATAGTCGCCGTGGGTACAACATCACCGATGCACTTGCTAATAAACTCGCTCACCGAATCAGCATATACATCAATGTTGTTGTTTGACGCTATCTGGAACATATCCAAGTCCACGTGATCGAAGCAATCTTGAAGCGTGGAATCAGGTTGGTCGGACCAGCGATGAACAGACCTGAGCACAGGCGTTTCCTGTTTTAGTTTCTGTCTATAGGCTGGGAGCAACAAAATGGAGTCGTGGTCAGATTTGCCGAAAGGAGGGCGAGGGCGGGCTTTGTATGCGTCACGCAAGTTAGAGTAACAATGATACAGAATTTTGCCAGCCCGGGTCGCGCATTCGATATGCTGATAACATTTAGAGAGCCTTGTTTTCAGATTAGCCTTGTTAAAATCCCCAGCTACAATAAATGCAGCCTCAGGATATACGGTTTCCAGTTTAAATAGATTTCAATGAAGTACTTTCAGGGCCATCAAGGTGTCTACTTGGGGAGGGATATACACGGCTGTGATTATAATCGAAGAGAATTCTCTTGGTAAATAATGCGGTCGGCATTTGATTGTAAGGAGTTCTAGGTCAGGTGAGCAAAAGGACTTGAGTTCCTGTATGTTGTCATGATCACACCACGACTCGTTAATCATAAGGCATACACCCCCGCCCTTCTTCTTACCAGAGAGATGTTTGTTTCTGTCGGTGCAATGTGTGATGAAACCAAGAAACCGAATCTGATAACGTATCCAGAGTGAGCCATATTTCCGTGAAACAGGGAATGTTACAATCTCTGATGTCTCTTTGGAAGGCAACCCTTGCTCGGATTTCATCAACCTTGTAGTCAAGAAACTGGACATTGGCGAGTAGTTTACTTGGGAGCGGTGGGCGATGTGCCTGTCTACGGAGCCTGACCAGACGACCGCTCCGTCTGCCCCTTCTACGGTGCAGTTGTTTTGGGTTGCCTGCTGGGATCCGATCCATTGTCCTGGGTGGTGGACCAAACAGAGGATCCGCTTTGGGAAAGTCGTAATCCTGGTCATAATGTTGGTAAGTTGACATTGCTCTTATATCCGATAGTTCCTTCTGGCTGTATGTAATAAGACTTAAGATTGTATGTAATAAGACTTAAGATTTAACTCTAGATTAACAGGACCTTCTCTACAAGAGGATGAAATTATAAATAAAAATATGTCTTATCCTGACTAACTTGCCTTGCAAATACACCTCTGCTCTTTACAAACAGGATCTCAGCGATCACTGCCTCATTGCCTGCATCCGTTATGGGTCCGCGGTCAAACGACCATCCCTCATCCCTGTCAAACGCACTCTAAAACACTTCTTTGAACGGGCCTTTCTAATCGACCTGGCCCGGGTATCCTGGAAGGATATTGACCTCATCCCGTCAGTAGAGGATGCCTGGTTGTTCTTTAAAACTAATTTCCTCACCATCTTAAATAAGCATGCCCCTTTCAAAAAATGTAGAGCTAAGAACAGATATAGCCCTTGGTTCACTCCAGACCTGACTGTCCTCAACCGGCACAAAAATAACCTGTGGAGTACTGCACTAGCATCAAATAATTCCCGTAAAATGCAACTTTTCAGGGAAGTCAGGAACCAATATACACAGTCAGTTAGGAAAGCAAAGGCTAGCTTTTTCAAACAGAAATTTGCATCCTGCAGCTTTAACTCCAAAAAGTTACAATCTAAGCTTGATGCCCTCAATCTCACAGAAATTATCAATGAACCTATCAGGTACCACCCCAAAGCCGTAAACACGGGCACCCTCATAGATATCATCCTAACCAACTTGCCCTCTAAATACACCTCTGCTGTTTTCAACCAAGATCTCAGCAATCACTACCTTATTGCCTGCATCCGTAATGGGTCAGCAGTCAAAAGACCTCCACTCATCACTGTCAAATGCTCACTGAAACACTTCAGCGAGCAGGTCTTTCTAATCGACCTGGTCGGGGTATCCTGGAAGGATACTGATCTCATCCTGTCAGTAGAAGATGCCTGTTTTTTTTTTTAAATGCCTTCCTCACCATCTTAAATAAGCATGCCCCATTCAAGAAATTTAGAACCAGGAACAGATATAGCCCTTGGTTCTCTCCAGATGTGACTGCTCTTAACCAACACAAAAACATCCTATGGCGTTCTGCATTAGCATCGGACAGCCCCCGTGATATGGAACTTTTCAGGGAAGCTAGAAACCAATATACACAGGCAGTTAGAAAAGCCAAGGCTAGCTTTTTCAAGCAGAAATTTGCTTCCTGCAACACAAACTCAAAAAAGTCCATGGAGAATAAGAACACCTCCTCCCAGCTGCCCACTGCATTGAAGATAGGAAACACTGTCACCACTGATAAATCCACTATAATTGAGAATTTCAATAAGCATTTTTCTACAGCTGGCCTTGCTTTCCACCTGGCTACCCCTACCCCGGTCAACAGCACTGCACCCCCCACAGCTACTCGCCCAAGCCTTCCCCATTTCTCCTTCCCCCTAATCCAGTCAGCTGATGTTCTAAAAGAGCTGCAAAATCTGGACCCCTACAAATCAGCCGGGCTAGATAATCTGGACCCTTTGTTTCTATTATCTGCTGAAATTGTTGCCACCCCTATTACGAGCCTGTTCAACCTCTCTTTCGTGTCGTCTGAGATTCCCAAAGATTGGAAAGCAGCTGCGGTTATCCCCCTCTTCAAAGGGGGGGACACTCTTGACCCAAACTGCTACAGACCTATATCTAGCCTACCCTGCCTTTCTAAGGTCTTCAAAAGCCAAGTCAACAAACAGATTACAGACCATTTCGAATCCCACCATAGCTTCTCCGCTATGCAATCTGGTTTCAGAGCTGGTCATGGGTGCACATCAGCCACGTTCAAGGTCCTAAATGATATCTTAACCGCCATCGATAAGAAACAATACTGTGCAGCCGTATTCATTGACCTGGCCAAGGCTTTCGACTCTGTCAATCACCACATCCTCATCGGCAGACTCGATAAACTTGGCTTCTCAAATGATTGCCTCGCCTGGTTCACCAACTACTTCTCTGATAGAGTTCAGTGTCAAATCGGAGGGTCTGTTGTCCGGGCCTTTGGCAGTCTCTATGGGGGTGCCACAGGGTTCAATTCTTGGACCGACTCTCTTCTCTGTATACATCAATGATGTCGCTCTTGCTGCTGGTGAGTTTCTGATCCACCTCTACGCAGACGACACCATTCTGTATACTTCTGGCCCTTCTTTGGACACGTGTTAACAACCCTCCGGGCGAGCTTCAATGCCATACAACTCTCCTTCTGTGGCCTACAATTGCTCTTAAATACAAATCAAACTAAATGCATTCTCTTCAACCAATCTCTGCCTGCACCTGCCCACCTGTCCAACATCACTACTCTGGACGGCTCTGACTTAGAATATGTGGACAACTACAAATACCTAGGTCTCTGGTTAGACTGTAAACTCTCCTTCCAAACTCACATCAAACATCTCCAATCCAAAGTTAAATCTAGAGTTGGCTTCCTATTCCGCAACAAAGCATCCTTCATTGATGCTGCCAAACATACCCTCGTAAAACTGACCATCCTACCAATCCTCGACTTCGGCGATGTCATTTACAAAATAGCCTCCAAAACCCTACTCAATAAATTGGATGCAGTCTATCCCAGTGCCATCTGTTTTGTCACCAAAGCCCTATATACTACCCACCACTGCGACCTGTACGCTCTCGTTGGCTGGACCTCGCTTCATACTCGTCGCCAAACCCACTGGCTCCAGGTCATCTACAAGACCCTGCTAGGTAAAGTTCCCACTTATCTCAGCTCGCTGGTCACCATAGCAGCACCCACCTGTAGCACACGCTCCAGCAGGTATATCTCTCTGGTCACCCCCAAAACCAATTCTTCCTTTGGCCGCCTCTCCTTCCAGTTCTCTGCTGCCAATGACTGGAACAAACTACAAAAATGTCTGAAACTGGAAACGCTTATCTCCCTCACTAGCTTTAAGCACCAGCTGTCAGAGCAGCTCACAGATTACTGCACCTGTACATAGCCCATCTTTAATTTAGCCCAAACAACTACCTCTTTCCTTACTGTATTTATTTATTTATTTTGCTCCTTTGCACCCCATTATTTCTATCTCTATTTTGCGCATTCTTCCACTGAAAATCAACCATTCCAGTGTTTTACTTGCTATATTGTATTTACTTCGCCACCATGGCCTTTTTTTTGCCTTCACCTCCCTTATCTCACCTCACTTGCTCACATTGTATATATACTTATTTTTCTACTGTATTATTGACTGTATGTTTTGTTTTACTCCATGTGTAACTCTGTGTTGTTGTATGTGTCGAACTGCTTTGCTTTATCTTGGCCAGGTATAAGGGATTTGCGTCAATTCAAATCTGGTATCAGGACAAAATATGATTCAGAGTCACCGAATATACTTTAAGTATTTTTATTAAACTCAAGCGATAAATGGTAAATGCAATTTTCGTATATACGGGTTCTCTTTATCACCTCACAGGGCAGAACAGGGAGCTCGCAGGATGTAAGTAAACAGCTGTTCTTATACGGTGACAGACGTAGTTCCAACCCGTCTGTTGGCCTATCACCGTAGAGGCTGAGCGTGGTTTAAACTCTGCTCAGCCTATCGCCGGCGCTCAGGCTAGTCCTAGCCTCTTTGCGCATTTTGGTGTCCCGGCGCTGTTGCTGTGTAGATTACGCTCCCTCACCCCAGAGGCTGAGGTCAGACAGCTCTGCAACATTGTCTGAGCTATTTGCAACTGCATACAGAAGCACACTGTTCTCGCTCAAGGCTAACCACAGCTTCTCAGCACACTTATCTGGGGCTAACTGTTACTTCCAGCACACACACACAGACACCCAGGCGCCCAGGCCAACAGTTGCTAATATTCAATCACATGTGATATAGCATTGGGTTATAGTGCAATAAACACAAATCCTAACACAGGTCGCAATTGTAAATGAGAACTTGTTCTCAACTTGCCTATCTGGTTAAATAAAGGTGAAATAAAATGTAAAATAAATAAATAAATGTATTTGGTTATGGAAAAAGCTTTTAGTGGATTTCACTCAGAACCTGGGGTATCAGAACGCCTTATGTAGTCACAGTTGTATTATTTTACACCAAAGTGTCATAAATGTTCTTATTATAGGTTGATTCACAAATATAATTTCAGACTGATTTTCTTTTGCAGCTCCTTTCCACCACAAAGTTAAGTGAACGAGATGCACTGAACAACCTCAGCCTATCCAGAACATACTGTACCACTCTGTCCTGCTCCTCCACTATCTTCCTCCATCCAGAACATACTGTACCACTCTGTCCTGCTCCTCCACCATCTTAATCCATCCAGAACATACTGTACCACTCTGTCCTGCTCCTCCACTATCTTCCTCCATCCAGAACATACTGTACCACTCTGTCCTGCTCCTCCACTGTCTTCCTCCATCCAGAACATACTGTACCACTCTGTCCTGCTCCTCCACTATCTTCGTCCATCCAGAACATACTGTACCACTCTGTCCTGCTCCTCCACCATCTTAATCCATCCAGAACATACTGTACCACTCTGTCCTACCTCCAATGTCTTCCTCCATCCAGAACATACTGTACCACTCTGTCCTGCTCCTCCACTATCTTTCTCCATCCAGAACATACTGTACCACTCTGTCCTGCTCCTCCACTGTCTTCCTCAATCCAGAACATACTGTACCACTCTGTCCTGCTCCTCCACTATCTTCCTCCATCCAGAACATACTGTACCACTCTGTCCTGCCTCCACTGTCTTCCTCCATCCAGAACATACTGTACCACTCTGTCCTGCTCCTCCACTATCTTCCTCCATCCAGAACATACTGTACCACTCTGTCCTGCTCCTCCACTATCTTCCTCCATCCAGAACATACTGTACCACTCTGTCCTGCTCCTTCAGTGTCTTCCTCCATCCAGAACATACTGTACCACTCTGTCCTGCTCCTCCACTATCTTCCTCCATCCAGAACATACTGCACCACTCTGTCCTACTCCTCCACTATCTTCCTCCATCCAGAACATACTGTACCCCACTGTCCTGCTCCTCCACTCTCTTCCTCCATCCAGAAAATACGGTACCGCTCTGTCCTGCCTCCATTGAGTCTTCCTCCATCCAGAACATACTGTACTACTCTGTCCTGACTCCACTATCTTCCTCCATCCAGAACATACTGTACTACTCTGTCCTGACTCCACTATCTTCCTCCATCCAGAACATACTGTACTACTCTGTCCTGACTCCACTATCTTCCTCCATCCAGAACATACTGTACCACTCTGTCCTGCCTCCACTGTCTTCCTCCATCCAGAAAATACGGTACCACTCTGTCCTGCCTCCACTATCTTCCTCCATCCAGATCATACTGTACCACTCTGTCCTGCCTCCACTGTCTTCCTCCATCCAGATCATACTGTACCACTCTGTCCTGACTCCAGTGTCTTCCTCCATCCAGATCATACTGTACCACTCTGTCCTGCCTCCACTGTCTTCCTCCATCCAGAACATACTGTACCACTCCGTCCTGCCTCCACTATCTTCCTCCATCCAGATCATACTGTACCACTCTGTCCTGACTCCACGATCTTCCTCCATCCAGATCATACTGTACCACTCTGTCCTGACTCCACTGTCTTCCTCCATCCAGATCATACTGTACCACTCTGTCCTGCTCCTCCACTGTCTTCCTCCATCCAGAACATACTGTACCCCTCTGTCCTGCTCCTCCACTGTCTTCCTCCATCCAGAAAATACTTTACCACTCTGTCCTGCTCCTCCACTGTCTTCCTCCATCCAGAACATACTGTACCCCTCTGTCCTGCTCCTCCACTATCTTCCTCCATCCAGAACATACTGTACCACTCTGTCCTGCTCCTTCAGTGTCTTCCTCCATCCAGAACATACTGTACCACTCTGTCCTGCTCCTCCACTATCTTCCTCCATCCAGAACATACTGCACCACTCTGTCCTACTTCTCCACTATCTTCCTCCATCCAGAACATACTGTACCCCACTGTCCTGCTCCTCCACTGTCTTCCTCCATCCAGAAAATACGGTACCGCTCTGTCCTGCCTCCATTGAGTCTTCCTCCATCCAGAACATACTGTACTACTCTGTCCTGCCTCCACTATCTTCCTCCATCCAGAACATACTCTACCACTCTGTCCTGCCTCCACTGTCTTCCTCCATCCAGAAAATACGGTATCACTCTGTCCTGCCTCCACTATCTTCCTCCATCCAGATCATACTGTACCACTCTGTCCTGACTCCAGTGTCTTCCTCCATCCAGATCATACTGTACCACTCTGTCCTGCCTCCACTGTCTTCCTCCATCCAGATCATACTGTACCACTCTGTCCTGCCTCCACTATCTTCCTCCATCCAGATCATACTGTACCACTCTGTCCTGACTCCACTATCTTCCTCCATCCAGATCATACTGTACCACTCTGTCCTGACTCCACTGTCTTCCTCCATCCAGATCATACTGTACCACTCTGTCCTGCTCCTCCACTGTCTTCCTCCATCCAGAACATACTGTACCCCTCTGTCCTGCTCCTCCACTGTCTTCCTCCATCCAGAAAATACTTTACCCCTCTGTCCTGCTCCTCCACTGTCTTCCTCCATCCAGAACATACTGTACCCCTCTGTCCTGCTCCTCCACTATCTTCCTCCATCCAGATCATACTGTACCACTCTGTCCTGACTCCACTGTCTTCCTCCATCCAGATCATACTGTACCACTCTGTCCTGCCTCCACTGTCTTCCTCCATCCAGAACATACTATACCACTCTGTCCTGCTCCTCCACTGTCTTCCTCCATACAGAACATACTGTACCACTCTGTCCTGACTCCACTATCTTCCTCCATCCAGAACATACTGTACCACTCTGTCCTGCTCCTCCACTGCCTTCCTCCATCCAGAACATACTGTACCCCTCTGTCCTGCTCCTCCACTATCTTCCACAATCCAGAACATACTGTACCACTCTGTCCTGCTCCTCCACTGTCTTCCTCCATCCAGAACATACTGTACCACTCTGTCCTGCTCCTCCACTATCTTCCTACATCCAGAACATACTGTACCCCTCTGTCCTGCTCCTCCACTATCTTCATCCACCCAGATCATACTGTACCACTCTGTCCTGCTCCTCCACTGTCTTCCTCCATCCAGAACATACTATACCACTCTGTCCTGCTCCTCCACTATCTTCCTCCATCCAGAACATACTGTACCAGTCTGTCCTGACTCCACTATCTTCCTCCATCCAGAACATACTGTACCAGTCTGTCCTGACTCCACTGTCTTCCTCCATCCAGAACATACTGTACCACTCTGTACTGCTCCTCCACTGTCTTCCTCCATCCAGAACCTACAGTACCACTCTGTCCTGCTCCTCCACTGTCTTCCTCCATCCAGAACATACAGTACCACTCTGTCCTGCTCCTCCACTGTCTTCCTCCATCCAGAACATACTGTACAACTCTTTCCTGCTCCTCCAATTTCTTCCTCCATCCAGAACATACTGTACCACTCTGTCCTGCTCCTCCACTGTCTTCCTCCATCCAGAACATACTGTACCACTCTGTCCTGCCTCCACTATCTTCCTTCATCCAGAACATACTGTACCACTCTGTCCTGCTCCTCCACTGTCTTCCTCCATCCAGAACATACTGTACAACTCTGTCCTGACTCTAATGTCTTCCTCCATCCAGAACATACTGTACCACTCTGTCCTGACTCTACTGTCTTCCTCCATCCAGAACATACTGCCCCACTCTGTCCTGCTCCTCCACTGTCTTCTTCCATCCAGAACATACTGTGTCCTGCTCCTCCACTATCTTCCTCCATCCAGAACATACTGTACCACTCTGTCCTGCCTCCACTGTCTTCCTCCATCCAGATCATACTGTACAACTCTGTCCTGCTCCTCCACTGTCTTCCTCCATCCAGAACATACTGTACCACTCTGTCCTGCTCCTCCACTGTCTTCCTCCATCCAGGACATACTGCACCACTCTGTCCTGCTCCTCCACTGTCTTCCTCCATCCAGAACATACTGTACCACTCTGTCCTGACTCCACTATCTTCCTCCATCCAGAACATACTGTACCAGTCTGTCCTGACTCCACTGTCTTCCTCCATCCAGAACATACTGTACCACTCTGTACTGCTCCTCCACTGTCTTCCTCCATCCAGAACCTACAGTACCACTCTGTCCTGCTCCTCCACTGTCTTCCTCCATCCAGAACATACAGTACCACTCTGTCCTGCTCCTCCACTGTCTTCCTCCATCCAGAACATACTGTACAACTCTTTCCTGCTCCTCCAATTTCTTCCTCCATCCAGAACATACTGTACCACTCTGTCCTGCTCCTCCACTGTCTTCCTCCATCCAGAACATACTGTACCACTCTGTCCTGCCTCCACTATCTTCCTTCATCCAGAACATACTGTACCACTCTGTCCTGCTCCTCCACTGTCTTCCTCCATCCAGAACATACTGTACAACTATGTCCTGACTCTAATGTCTTCCTCCATCCAGAACATACTGTACCACTCTGTCCTGACTCTACTGTCTTCCTCCATCCAGAACATACTGCCCCACTCTGTCCTGCTCCTCCACTGTCTTCTTCCATCCAGAACATACTGTGTCCTGCTCCTCCACTATCTTCCTCCATCCAGAACATACTGTACCCCTCTGTCCTGCTCCTCCACTGTCTTCCTCCATCCAGAACATACTGTACCACTCTGTCCTGACTCCACTGTCTTCTTCCATCCAGAACATACTGTTTCCTGCTCCTCCACTATCTTCCTCCATCCAGAACATACTGTACCACTCTATCCTGCCTCCACTGTCTTCATCCATCCAGAACATACTGTATCACTCTGTCCTGCTCCTCCACTATCTTCCTCCATCCAGAACATACTGTACCACTCTGTCCTGCTCCTCCACTATCTTCCTCCATCCAGAACATACTGTACCACTCTGTCCAGCCACCACTGTCTTCCTCCATTCAGAACATACTGTACCACTCTGTCCTGCTCCTCCACTGTCTTACTCCATCCAGAACATACTGTACCACTCTGTCCTGCTCCTCCATCCAGAACATACTGTACCACTCTGTCCTGCTCATCCACTGTCTTCCTCCATCCAGAACATACTGTACCAATCTGTCCTGCCTCCACTGTCTTCCTCCATCCAGAACATACTGTACCACTCTGTCCTGACTCCACTGTCTTCCTCCATCCAGAACATACTGTACCACTCTGTCCTGCTCCTCCAGTGTCTTCCTCCATCCAGAACATACTGTACCACTCTGTCCTGCTCCTCCACTATCTTTCTCCATCCAGAACATACTGTACCACTCTGTCCTGCTCCTCCACTGTCTTCCTCCATCCAGAACATACTGTACCACTCTGTCCTGCTCCTCCACTATCTTCCTCCATCCAGAACATACTGTACCACTCTGTCCTGCCTCCACTGTCTTCCTCCATCCAGAACATACTGTACCACTCTGTCCTGCTCCTTCAGTGTCTTCCTCCATCCAGAACATACTGTACCACTCTGTCCTGCTCCTCCACTATCTTCCTCCATCCAGAACATACTGCACCACTCTGTCCTACTCCTCCACTATCTTCCTCCATCCAGAACATACTGTACCCCACTGTCCTGCTCCTCCACTGTCTTCCTCCATCCAGAAAATACGGTACCACTCTGTCCTGCCTCCATTGAGTCTTCCTCCATCCAGAACATACTGTACTACTCTGTCCTGACTCCACTATCTTCCTCCATCCAGAACATACTGTACCACTCTGTCCTGCCTCCACTGTCTTCCTCCATCCAGAAAATACGGTACCACTCTGTCCTGCCTCCACTATCTTCCTCCATCCAGATCATACTGTACCACTCTGTCCTGCCTCCACTGTCTTTCTCCATCCAGATCATACTGTACCACTCTGTCCTGATTCCAGTGTCTTCCTCCATCCAGATCATACTGTACCACTCTGTCCTGCTCCTCCACTGTCTTCCTCCATCCAGAACATACTGTACCCCTCTGTCCTGCTCCTCCACTGTCTTCCTCCATCCAGAAAATACTTTACCACTCTGTCCTGCTCCTCCACTGTCTTCCTCCATCCAGAACATACTGTACCCCTCTGTCCTGCTCCTCCACTATCTTCCTCCATCCAGGACATACTGTACTACTCTGTCCTGCCTCCACTATCTTCCTCCATCCAGAACATACTGTACCACTCTGTCCTGACTCCACTGTCTTCCTCCATCCAGATCATACTGTACCACTCTGTCCTGCCTCCACTGTCTTCCTCCATCCAGAACATACTATACCACTCTGTCCTGCTCCTCCACTGTCTTCCTCCATCCAGAACATACTGTACCACTCTGTCCTGACTCCACTATCTTCCTCCATCCAGAACATACTGTACCACTCTGTCCTGCCTCCACTGTCTTCCTCCATCCAGAACATACTGTACCACTCTGTCCTGCTCCTCCACTGCCTTCCTCCATCCAGAACATACTGTACCCCTCTGTCCTGCTCCTCCACTATCTTCCACAATCCAGAACATACTGTACCACTCTGTCCTGCTCCTCCACTGTCTTCCTCCATCCAGAACATACTGTACCACTCTGTCCTGCTCCTCCACTATCTTCCTCCATCCAGAACATACTGTACCCCTCTGTCCTGCTCCTCCACTATCTTCCTCCACCCAGATCATACTGTACCACTCTGTCCTGCTCCTCCACTATCTTCCTCCATCCAGAACATACTGTACCACTCTGTCCTGCCTCCACTGTCTTCCTCCATCCAGATCATACTGTACAACTCTGTCCTGCTCCTCCACTGTCTTCCTCCATCCAGAACATACTGTACCACTCTGTCCTGCAACTCCACTGTCTTCCTCCATCCAGGACATACTGCACCACTCTGTCCTGCTCCTCCACTTTCTTCCTCCATCCAGAACATACTGTACCAGTCTGTCCTGACTCCACTATCTTCCTCCATCCAGAACATACTGTACCAGTCTGTCCTGACTCCACTGTCTTCCTCCATCCAGAACATACTGTACCACTCTGTACTGCTCCTCCACTGTCTTCCTCCATCCAGAACCTACAGTACCACTCTGTCCTGCTCCTCCACTGTCTTCCTCCATCCAGAACATACAGTACCACTCTGTCCTGCTCCTCCACTGTCTTCCTCCATCCAGAACATACTGTACAACTCTTTCCTGCTCCTCCAATTTCTTCCTCCATCCAGAACATACTGTACCACTCTGTCCTGCTCCTCCACTGTCTTCCTCCATCCAGAACATACTGTACCACTCTGTCCTGCCTCCACTATCTTCCTTCATCCAGAACATACTGTACCACTCTGTCCTGCTCCTCCACTGTCTTCCTCCATCCAGAACATACTGTACAACTCTGTCCTGACTCTAATGTCTTCCTCCATCCAGAACATACTGTACCACTCTGTCCTGACTCTACTGTCTTCCTCCATCCAGAACATACTGCCCCACTCTGTCCTGCTCCTCCACTGTCTTCTTCCATCCAGAACATACTGTGTCCTGCTCCTCCACTATCTTCCTCCATCCAGAACATACTGTACCCCTCTGTCCTGCTCCTCCACTGTCTTCCTCCATCCAGAACATACTGTACCACTCTGTCCTGACTCCACTGTCTTCTTCCATCCAGAACACACTGTTTCCTGCTCCTCCACTATCTTCCTCCATCCAGAACATACTGTACCACTCTATCCTGCCTCCACTGTCTTCATCCATCCAGAACATACTGTACCACTCTGTCCTGCTCCTCCACTATCTTCCTCCATCCAGAACATACTGTACCACTCTGTCCTGCTCCTCCACTGTCTTCCTCCATCCAGAACATACTGTACCACTCTGTCCTGCCGCCACTGTCTTCCTCCATTCAGAACATACTGTACCACTCTGTCCTGCTCCTCCACTGTCTTACTCCATCCAGAACATACTGTACCACTCTGTCCTGCTCCTCCATCCAGAACATACTGTACCACTCTGTCCTGCTCCTCCACTGTCTTCCTCCATCCAGAACATACTGTACCAATCTGTCCTGCCTCCACTGTCTTCCTCCATCCAGAACATACTGTACCACTCTGTCCTGACTCCACTGTCTTCCTCCATCCAGAACATACTGTACCACTCTGTCCTGCTCCTCCAGTGTCTTCCTCCATCCAGAACATACTGTACCATTCTGTCCTGCTCCTCCACTGTCTTCCTCCATCCAGAACATACTGTACCACTCTGTCCTGCTCATCCACTGTCTTCCTCCATCCAGAACATACTGTACCACTCTGTCCTGCTCATCCACTGTCTTCCTCCATCCAGAACATACTGTACCACTCTGTCCTGCTCATCCACTGTCTTCCTCCATCCAGAACATACTGTACCACTCTGTCCTGCTCCTCCACTGTCTTCCTCCATCCAGAACATACTTTACCACTCTGTCCTGCTCATCCACTGTCTTCCTCCATCCAGAACATACTGTACCACTCTGTCCTGCTCCTCCACTATCTTCCTCCATCCAGAACATACTGTACCACTGTGTCCTGCTCCTCCATCCAGAACATACTGTACCACTCTGTCCTGCTCCTCCAGTGTCTTCCTCCATCCAGAACATACTGCACCACTCTGTCCTGCTCCTCCATCCAGAACATACTGTACCACTCTGTCCTGCTCCTCCAGTGTCTTCCTCCATCCAGAACATACTGCACCACTCTGTCCTGACTCCACTGTCTTCCTCCATCCAGAACATACTGTACAACTCTGTCCTGCTCCTCCAGTGTCTTCCTCCATCCAGAACATACTGTACCACTCTGTCCTGCCTCCACTGTCTTCCTCCATCCAGAACATACTGCACCACTCTGTCCTGCTCCTCCACTGTCTTCCTCCATCCAGAACATACTGTACCACTCTGTCCTGCCTCCACTGTCTTCCTCCATCCAGAACATACTGTACCACTCTGTCCTGCTCCGCCACTATCTTCCTCCATCCAGAACATACTGTACCATTCTGTCCTGCCTCCACTGTCTTCCTCCATCCAGAACATACTGTACCACTCTGTCCTGCTCCTCCACTATCTTCCTCCATCCAGAACATACTGTACCACTCTGTCCTGCTCCTCCACTGTCTTCCTCCATCCAGAACATACTGTTCCACTCTGTCCTGCTCCTCCACTATCTTCCTCCATCCAGAACATACAGTACCACTCTGTCCTGACTCCACTGTCTTCCTCCATCCAGAACATACTGTACCACTCTGTCCTGCTCCTCCACTATCTTCCTCCATCCAGAACATACTGTACCACTCTGTCCCGCTCCTCCACTGTCTTCCTCCATCCAGAACATACTGTACCAGCCTGTCCTGCTCCTCCACTGTCTTCCTCCATCCAGAACATACTGTACCACTCTGTCCTGCTCCTCCACTATCTTCCTCCATCCAGAACATACATTACCACTCTGTCCTGCTCCTCCACTATCTTCCTCCATCCAGAACATACAGTACCACTCTGTCCTGCTCCTCCACTATCTTCCTCCATCCAGAACATACTGTACCACTCTGTCCTGCTCCTCCACTATCTTCCTCCATCCAGAACATACTGTACCACTCTGTCCTGCTCCTCCATCCAGAACATACTGTACCACTCTGTCCTGCTCCTCACACTGTCTTCCTCCATCCAGAACATACTGCACCACTCTGTCCTGCTGCTCCACTATCTTCCTCCATCCAGAACATACTGCACCACTCTGTCCTGCTGCTCCACTGTTTTCCTCCATCCAGAACATACTGCACCACTCCGTCCTGCTCCTCCAGTGTCTTCCTCCATCCAGAACATACTGTACCACTCTGACCTGAATCCACTGTCTTCCTCCATCCAGAACATACTGTACCATTCTGTCCTGCCTCCACTGTCTTCCTCCATCCAGACTATACTGTACCACTCTGTCCTGCTCCTCCACTATCTTCCTCAATCCAGAACATACTGTACCACTCTGTCCTGCTCCTCCACTATCTTCCTCCATCCAGATCATACTGTACCACTCTGTCTTGCTCCTCCACTGTCTTCCTCCATCCAGAACATACTGTACCACTCTGTCCTGCTCCTCCACTGTCTTCCTCCATCCAGAACATACTATACCACTCTGTCCTGCCGCCACTGTCTTCCTCCATCCAGAACATACTATACCACTCTGTCCTGCTCCTCCACTGTCTTACTCCATCCAGAACATACTGTACCACTCTGTCCTGCTCCTCCATCCAGAACATACTGTACCACTCTGTCCTGCTCCTCCACTGTCTTCCTCCATCCAGAACATACTGTACCAATCTGTCCTGCCTCCACTGTCTTCCTCCATCCAGAACATACTGTACCACTCTGTCCTGACTCCACTGTCTTCCTCCATCCAGAACATACTGTACCACTCTGTCCTGCTCCTCCAGTGTCTTCCTCCATCCAGAACATACTGTACCACTCTGTCCTGCTCCTCCACTGTCTTCCTCCATCCAGAACATACTGTACCACTCTGTCCTGCTCATCCACTGTCTTCCTCCATCCAGAACATACTGTACCACTCTGTCCTGCTCATCCACTGTCTTCCTCCATCCAGAACATACTGTACCACTCTGTCCTGCTCATCCACTGTCTTCCTCCATCCAGAACATACTGTGCCACTCTGTCCTGCTCCTCCACTGTCTTCCTCCATCCAGAACATACTGTACCACTCTGTCCTGCTCCTCCACTATCTTCCTCCATCCAGAACATACTGTACCACTGTGTCCTGCTCCTCCATCCAGAACATACTGTACCACTCTGTCCTGCTCCTCCAGTGTCTTCCTCCATCCAGAACATACTGCACCACTCTGTCCTGCTCCTCCATCCAGAACATACTGTACCACTCTGTCCTGCTCCTCCAGTGTCTTCCTCCATCCAGAACATACTGCACCACTCTGTCCTGACTCCACTGTCTTCCTCCATCCAGAACATACTGTACAACTCTGTCCTGCTCCTCCAGTGTCTTCCTCCATCCAGAACATACTGTACCACTCTGTCCTGCCTCCACTGTCTTCCTCCATCCAGAACATACTGCACCACTCTGTCCTGCTCCTCCACTGTCTTCCTCCATCCAGAACATACTGTACCACTCTGTCCTGCCTCCACTGTCTTCCTCCATCCAGAACATACTGTACCACTCTGTCCTGCTCCTCCACTGTCTTCCTCCATCCAGAACATACTGTACCACTCTGTCCTGCTCCTCCACTATCTTCCTCCATCCAGAACATACTGTTCCACTCTGTCCTGCTCCTCCACTATCTTCCTCCATCCAGAACATACAGTACCACTCTGTCCTGACTCCACTGTCTTCCTCCATCCAGAACATACTGTACCACTCTGTCCTGCTCCTCCACTATCTTCCTCCATCCAGAACATACTGTACCACTCTGTCCCGCTCCTCCACTGTCTTCCTCCATCCAGAACATACTGTACCAGCCTGTCCTGCTCCTCCACTGTCTTCCTCCATCCAGAACATACTGTACCACTCTGTCCTGCTCCTCCACTATCTTCCTCCATCCAGAACATACATTACCACTCTGTCCTGCTCCTCCACTATCTTCCTCCATCCAGAACATACAGTACCACTCTGTCCTGCTCCTCCACTATCTTCCTCCATCCAGAACATACTGTACCACTCTGTCCTGCTCCTCCACTATCTTCCTCCATCCAGAACATACTGTACCACTCTGTCCTGCTCCTCCATCCAGAACATACAGTACCACTCTGTCCTGCTCCTCACACTGTCTTCCTCCATCCAGAACATACTGCACCACTCTGGCCTGCTCCTCCACTATCTTCCTCCATCCAGAACATACTGCACCACTCTGTCCTGCTCCTCCACTGTCTTCCTCCATCCAGAACATACTGCACCACTCCGTCCTGCTCCTCCAGTGTCTTCCTCCATCCAGAACATACTGTACCACTCTGACCTGAATCCACTGTCTTCCTCCATCCAGAACATACTGTACCATTCTGTCCTGCCTCCACTGTCTTCCTCCATCCAGAACATACTGTACCACTCTGTCCTGCTCCTCCACTATCTTCCTCAATCCAGAACATACTGTACCACTCTGTCCTGCTCCTCCACTATCTTCCTCCATCCAGATCATACTGTACCACTCTGTCTTGCTCCTCCACTGTCTTCCTCCATCCAGAACATACTGTACCACTCTGTCCTGCTCCTCCACTGTCTTCCTCCATCCAGAACATACTATACCACTCTGTCCTGCCGCCACTGTCTTCCTCCATCCAGAACATACTGTACCACTCTGTCCTGCTCCTCCACTGTCTTCCTCCATCCAGAACATACTGTACCACTCTGTCCTGCTCCTCCATCCAGAACATACTGTACCACTCTGTCCTGCTCCTCACACTGTCTTCCTCCATCCAGAACATACTGCACCACTCTGGCCTGCTCCTCCACTATCTTCCTCCATCCAGAACATACTGCACCACTCTGTCCTGCTCCTCCACTGTTTTCCTCCATCCAGAACATACTGCACCACTCTGTCCTGCTCCTCCAGTGTCTTCCTCCATCCAGAACATACTGTACCACTCTGACCTGAATCCACTGTCTTCCTCCATCCAGAACATACTGTACCATTCTGTCCTGCCTCCACTGTCTTCCTCCATCCAGAACATACTGTACCACTCTGTCCTGCTCCTCCACTATCTTCCTCAATCCAGAACATACTGTACCACTCTGTCCTGCTCCTCCACTATCTTCCTCCATCCAGATCATACTGTACCACTCTGTCTTGCTCCTCCACTGTCTTCCTCCATCCAGAACATACTGTACCACTCTGTCCTGCTCCTCCACTGTCTTCCTCCATCCAGAACATACTATACCACTCTGTCCTGCCGCCACTGTCTTCCTCCATCCAGAACATACTGTACCACTCTGTCCTGCTCCTCCACTGTATTCCTCCATCCAGAACATACTGTACCACTCTGTCCTGCTCCTCCATCCAGAACATACTGTACCACTCTGTCCTACTCCTCCACTGTCTTCCTCCATCCAGAACATACTGTACCAATCTGTCCTGCCTCCACTGTCTTCCTCCATCCAGAACATACTGTACCACTCTGTCCTGACTCCACTGTCTTCCTCCACCCAGAACATACTGTACCACTCTGTCCTGCTCCTCCAGTGTCTTCCTCCATCCAGAACATACTGTACCACTCTGTCCTGCTCCTCCACTGTCTTCCTCCATCCAGAACATACTGTACCACTCTGTCCTGCTCATCCACTGTCTTCCTCCATCCAGAACATACTGTACCACTCTGTCCTGCTCATCCACTGTCTTCCTCCATCCAGAACATACTGTACCACTCTGTCCTGCTCCTCCACTATCTTCCTCCATCCAGAACATACTGTACCACTCTGTCCTGCTCTTCCATCCAGAACATACTGTACCACTCTGTCCTGCTCCTCCAGTGTCTTCCTCCATCCAGAACATACTGCACCACTCTGTCCTGCTCCTCCATCCAGAACATACTGTACCACTCTGTCCTGCTCCTCCAGTGTCTTCCTCCATCCAGAACATACTGTACCACTCTGTCCTGCTCCTCCAGTGTCTTCCTCCATCCAGAACATACTGTACCACTCTGTCCTGCTCCTCCAGTGTCTTCCTCCATCCAGAACATACTGTACCACTCTGTCCTGCTCCTCCAGTGTCTTCCTCCATCCAGAACATACTGCACCACTCTGTCCTGACTCCACTGTCTTCCTCCATCCAGAACATACTGTACCACTCTGTCCTGCTCCTCCACTGTCTTCCTCCATCCAGAACATACTGTACCAATCTGTCCTGCCTCCACTGTCTTCCTCCATCCAGAACATACTGTACCACTCTGTCCTGACTCCACTGTCTTCCTCCACCCAGAACATACTGTACCACTCTGTCATGCCTCCACTGTCTTCCTCCATCCAGATCATACTGTACAACTCTGTCCTGCTCCTCCACTGTCTTCCTCCATCCAGAACATACTGTACCACTCTGTCCTGCTCCTCCACTGTCTTCCTCCATCCAGGACATACTGCACCACTCTGTCCTGCTCCTCCACTGTCTTCCTCCATCCAGAACATACTGTACCAGTCTGTCCTGACTCCACTATCTTCCTCCATCCAGAACATACTCTACCAGTCTGTCCTGACTCCACTGTCTTCCTCCATCCAGAACATACTGTACCACTCTGTACTGCTCCTCCACTGTCTTCCTCCATCCAGAACCTACAGTACCACTCTGTCCTGCTCCTCCACTGTCTTCCTCCATCCAGAACATACAGTACCACTCTGTCCTGCTCCTCCACTGTCTTCCTCCATCCAGAACATACTGTACAACTCTTTCCTGCTCCTCCAATTTCTTCCTCCATCCAGAACATACTGTACCACTCTGTCCTGCTCCTCCACTGTCTTCCTCCATCCAGAACATACTGTACCACTCTGTCCTGCCTCCACTATCTTCCTTCATCCAGAACATACTGTACCACTCTGTCCTGCTCCTCCACTGTCTTCCTCCATCCAGAACATACTGTACAACTCTGTCCTGACTCTAATGTCTTCCTCCATCCAGAACATACTGTACCACTCTGTCCTTACTCTACTGTCTTCCTCCATCCAGAACATACTGCCCCACTCTGTCCTGCTCCTCCACTGTCTTCTTCCATCCAGAACATACTGTGTCCTGCTCCACCACTATCTTCCTCCATCCAGAACATACTGTACCCCTCTGTCCTGCTCCTCCACTGTCTTCCTCCATCCAGAACATACTGTACCACTCTGTCCTGACTCCACTGTCTTCTTCCATCCAGAACATACTGTTTCCTGCTCCTCCACTATCTTCCTCCATCCAGAACATACTGTACCACTCTATCCTGCCTCCACTGTCTTCCTCCATCCAGAACATACTGTACCACTCTGTCCTGCTCCTCCACTATCTTCCTCCATCCAGAACATACAGTACCACTCTGTCCTGCTCCTCCACTATCTTCCTCCATCCAGAACATACTGTACCACTCTGTCCTGCTCCTCCACTATCTTCCTCCATCCAGAACATACTGTACCACTCTCTCCTGCTCCTCCATCCAGAACATACTGTACCACTCTGTCCTGCTCCTCACACTGTCTTCCTCCATCCAGAACATACTGCACCACTCTGGCCTGCTCCTCCACTGTTTTCCTCCATCCAGAACATACTGCACCACTCCGTCCTGCTCCTCCAGTGTCTTCCTCCATCCAGAACATACTGTACCACTCTGACCGTAATCCACTGTCTTCCTCCATCCAGATCATACTGTACCACTCTGTCTTGCTCCTCCACTGTCTTCCTCCATCCAGAACATACTGTACCACTCTGTCCTGCTCCTCCACTGGCTTCCTCCATCCAGAACATACTATACCACTCTGTCCTGCCGCCACTGTCTTCCTCCATCCAGAACATACTGTACCACTCTGTCCTGCTCCTCCACTGTCTTCCTCCATCCAGAACATACTGTACCACTCTGTCCTGCTCCTCCATCCAGAACATACTGTACCACTCTGTCCTGCTCCTCACACTGTCTTCCTCCATCCAGAACATACTGCACCACTCTGGCCTGCTCCTCCACTATCTTCCTCCATCCAGAACATACTGCACCACTCTGTCCTGCTCCTCCACTGTTTTCCTCCATCCAGAACATACTGCACCACTCTGTCCTGCTCCTCCAGTGTCTTCCTCCATCCAGAACATACTGTACCACTCTGACCTGAATCCACTGTCTTCCTCCATCCAGAACATACTGTACCATTCTGTCCTGCCTCCACTGTCTTCCTCCATCCAGAACATACTGTACCACTCTGTCCTGCTCCTCCACTATCTTCCTCAATCCAGAACATACTGTACCACTCTGTCCTGCTCCTCCACTATCTTCCTCCATCCAGATCATACTGTACCACTCTGTCTTGCTAATCCACTGTCTTCCTCCATCCAGAACATACTGTACCACTCTGTCCTGCTCCTCCACTGTCTTCCTCCATCCAGAACATACTATACCACTCTGTCCTGCCGCCACTGTCTTCCTCCATCCAGAACATACTGTACCACTCTGTCCTGCTCCTCCACTGTATTCCTCCATCCAGAACATACTGTACCACTCTGTCCTGCTCCTCCATCCAGAACATACTGTACCACTCTGTCCTGCTCCTCCACTGTCTTCCTCCATCCAGAACATACTGTACCAATCTGTCCTGCCTCCACTGTCTTCCTCCATCCAGAACATACTGTACCACTCTGTCCTGACTCCACTGTCTTCCTCCACCCAGAACATACTGTACCACTCTGTCCTGCTCCTCCAGTGTCTTCCTCCATCCAGAACATACTGTACCACTCTGTCCTGCTCCTCCACTGTCTTCCTCCATCCAGAACATACTGTACCACTCTGTACTGCTCATCCACTGTCTTCCTCCATCCAGAACATACTGTACCACTCTGTCCTGCTCATCCACTGTCTTCCTCCATCCAGAACATACTGTACCACTCTGTCCTGCTCCTCACACTGTCTTCCTCCATCCAGAACATACTGCACCACTCTGGCCTGCTCCTCCACTATCTTCCTCCATCCAGAACATACTGCACCACTCTGTCCTGCTCCTCCACTGTTTTCCTCCATCCAGAACATACTGCACCACTCTGTCCTGCTCCTCCAGTGTCTTCCTCCATCCAGAACATACTGTACCACTCTGACCTGAATCCACTGTCTTCCTCCATCCAGAACATACTGTACCATTCTGTCCTGCCTCCACTGTCTTCCTCCATCCAGAATATACTGTACCACTCTGTCCTGCTCCTCCACTATCTTCCTCAATCCAGAACATACTGTACCACTCTGTCCTGCTCCTCCACTATCTTCCTCCATCCAGATCATACTGTACCACTCTGTCTTGCTCCTCCACTGTCTTCCTCCATCCAGAACATACTGTACCACTCTGTCCTGCTCCTCCACTGTCTTCCTCCATCCAGAACATAATATACCACTCTGTCCTGCCGCCACTGTCTTCCTCCATCCAGAACATACTGTACCACTCTGTCCTGCTCCTCCACTGTATTCCTCCATCCAGAACATACTGTACCACTCTGTCCTGCTCCTCCATCCAGAACATACTGTACCACTCTGTCCTGCTCCTCCACTGTCTTCCTCCATCCAGAACATACTGTACCAATCTGTCCTGCCTCCACTGTCTTCCTCCATCCAGAACATACTGTACCACTCTGTCCTGACTCCACTGTCTTCCTCCACCCAGAACATACTGTACCACTCTGTCCTGCTCCTCCAGTGTCTTCCTCCATCCAGAACATACTGTACCACTCTGTCCTGCTCCTCCACTGTCTTCCTCCATCCAGAACATACTGTACCACTCTGTACTGCTCATCCACTGTCTTCCTCCATCCAGAACATACTGTACCACTCTGTCCTGCTCATCCACTGTCTTCCTCCATCCAGAACATACTGTACCACTCTGTCCTGCTCCTCCACTATCTTCCTCCATCCAGAACATACTGTACCACTCTGTCCTGCTCTTCCATCCAGAACATACTGTACCACTCTGTCCTGCTCCTCCAGTGTCTTCCTCCATCCAGAAAATACTGCACCACTCTGTCCTGCTCCTCCATCCAGAACATACTGTACCACTCTGTCCTGCTCCTCCAGTGTCTTCCTCCATCCAGAACATACTGTACCACTCTGTCCTGCTCCTCCAGTGTCTTCCTCCATCCAGAACATACTGTACCACTCTGTCCTGCTCCTCCAGTGTCTTCCTCCATCCAGAACATACTGTACCACTCTGTCCTGCTCCACCAGTGTCTTCCTCCATCCAGAACATACTGCAACCCTCTGTCCTGACTCCACTGTCTTCCTCCATCCAGAACATACTGTACCACTCTGTCCTGCTCCTCCACTGTCTTCCTCCATCCAGAACATACTGTACCAATCTGTCCTGCCTCCACTGGCTTCCTCCATCCAGAACATACTGTACCACTCTGTCCTGACTCCACTGTCTTCCTCCAACCAGAACATACTGTACCACTCTGTCCTGCTCCTCCAGTGTCTTCCTCCATCCAGAACATACTGTACCACTCTGTCCTGCTCCTCCACTGTCTTCCTCCATCCAGAACATACTGTACCACTCTGTCCTGCTCATCCACTGTCTTCCTCCATCCAGAACATACTGTACCACTCTGTCCTGCTCATCCACTGTCTTCCTCCATCCAGAACATACTGTACCACTCTGTCCTGCTCCTCCACTGTCTTCCTCCATCCAGAACATACTGTACCACTCTGTCCTGCTCCTCCACTGTCTTCCTCCATCCAGAACATACTGTACCACTCTGTCCTGCTCCTCCACTATCTTCCTCCATCCAGAACATACTGTACCACTCTGTCCTGCTATTCCATCCAGAACATACTGTACCACTCTGTCCTGCTCCTCCAGTGTCTTCCTCCATCCAGAACATACTGCACCACTCTGTCCTGCTCCTCCATCCAGAACATACTGTACCACTCTGTCCTGCTCCTCCAGTGTCTTCCTCCATCCAGAACATACTGTACCACTCTGTCCTGCTCCTCCAGTGTCTTCCTCCATCCAGAACATACTCTACCACTCTGTCCTGCCCCTCCAGTGTCTTCCTCCATCCAGAACATACTGTACCACTCTGTCCTGCTCCTCCAGTGTCTTCCTCCATCCAGAACATACTGCACCACTCTGTCCTGACTCCACTGTCTTCCTCCATCCAGAACATACTGTACCACTCTTTCCTGCTCCTCCAGTGTCTTCCTCCATCCAGAACATACTGTACCACTCTGTCCTGCCTCCACTGTCTTCCTCCATCCAGAACATACTGCACCACTCTGTCCTGCTCCTCCACTGTCTTCCTCAATCCAGAACATACTGTACCACTCTGTCCAGCCTCCACTGTCTTCCTCCATCCAGAACATACTGCACCACTCTGTCCTGCTCCTCCACTGTCTTCCTCCATCCAGAACATACTGTACCACTCTGTCCTGCCTCCACTGTCTTCCTCCATCCAGAACATACTGTACCACTCTGTCCTGCTCCGCCACTATCTTCGTCCATCCAGAACATACTGTACCATTCTGTCCTGCCTCCACTGTCTTCCTCCATCCAGAACATACTGTACCACTCTGTCCTGCTCCTCCACTATCTTCCTCCATCCAGAACATACTGTACCACTCTGTCCTGCTCCTCCACTGTCTTCCTCCATCCAGAACATACTGTTCCACTCTGTCCTGCTCCTCCACTATCTTCCTCCATCCAGAACATACAGTACCACTCTGTCCTGACTCCACTGTCTTCCTCCATCCAGAACATACTGTACCACTCTGTCCTGCTCCTCCACTATCTTCCTCCATCCAGAACATACTGTACCACTCTGTCCTGCTCCTCCACTATCTTCCTCCATCCAGAACATACTGTACCACTCTGTCCTGCTCCTCCACTGTCTTCCTCCATCCAGAACATACTGTACCACTCTGTCCTGCTCCTCCACTATCTTCCTCCATCCAGAACATACATTACCACTCTGTCCTGCTCCTCCACTATCTTCCTCCATCCAGAACATACAGTACCACTCTGTCCTGCTCCTCCACTATATTCCTCCATCCAGAACATACTGTACCACTCTGTCCTGCTCCTCCATCCAGAACATACTGTACCACTCTGTCCTGCTCCTCACACTGTCTTCCTCCATCCAGAACATACTGCACCACTCTGGCCTGCTCCTCCACTATCTTCCTCCATCCAGAACATACTGCACCACTCTGTCCTGCTCCTCCAGTGTCTTCCTCCATCCAGAACATACTGTACCACTCTGACCTGAATCCACTGTCTTCCTCCATCCAGAACATACTGTACCATTCTGTCCTGCCTCCACTGTCTTCCTCCATCCAGAACATACTGTACCAATCTGTCCTGCTCCTCCACTATCTTCCTCAATCCAGAACATACTGTACCACTCTGTCCTGCTCCTCCACTATCTTCCTCCATCCAGATCATACTGTACCACTCTGTCTTGCTCCTCCACTGTCTTCCTCCATCCAGAACATACTGTACCACTCTGTCCTGCTCCTCCACTGTCTTCCTCCATCCAGAACATACTATACCACTCTGTCCTGCCACCACTGTCTTCCTCCATCCAGAACATACTGTACCACTCTGTCCTGCTCCTCCACTGTATTCCTCCATCCAGAACATACTGTACCACTCTGTCCTGCTCCTCCATCCAGAACATACTGTACCACTCTGTCCTGCTCCTCCACTGTCTTCCTCCATCCAGAACATACTGTACCAATCTGTCCTGCCTCCACTGTCTTCCTCCATCCAGAACATACTGTACCACTCTGTCCTGACTCCACTGTCTTCCTCCACCCAGAACATACTGTACCACTCTGTTGTGCTCCTCCACTATCTTCCTCCATCCAGAACATACTGTACCACTCTGTCCTGCTCCTCCACTGTCTTCCTCCATCCAGAACATACTGTACCACTCTGTCCTGCTCATCCACTGTCTTCCTCCATCCAGAACATACTGTACCACTCTGTCCTGCTCATCCACTGTCTTCCTCCATCCAGAACATACTGTACCACTCTGTCCTGCTCCTCCAGTGTCTTCCTCCAACCAGAAAATACTGCACCACTCTGTCCTGCTCCTCCATCCAGAACATACTGTACCACTCTGTCCTGCTCCTCCAGTGTCTTCCTCCATCCAGAACATACTGTACCACTCTGTCCTGCTCCTCCAGTGTCTTCCTCCATCCAGAACATACTGTACCACTCTGTCCTGAATCCACTGTCTTCCTCCACCCAGAACATACTGTACCACTCTGTCCTGCTCCTCCAGTGTCTTCCTCCATCCAGAACATACTGTACCACTCTGTCCTGCTCCTCCACTGTCTTCCTCCATCCAGAACATACTGTACCACTCTGTACTGCTCATCCACTGTCTTCCTCCATCCAGAACATACTGTACCACTCTGTCCTGCTCATCCACTGTCTTCCTCCATCCAGAACATACTGTACCACTCTGTCCTGCTCTTCCATCCAGAACATACTGTACCACTCTGTCCTGCTCCTCCAGTGTCTTCCTCCATCCAGAAAATACTGCACCACTCTGTCCTGCTCCTCCATCCAGAACATACTGTACCACTCTGTCCTGCTCCTCCAGTGTCTTCCTCCATCCAGAACATACTGTACCACTCTGTCCTGCTCCTCCAGTGTCTTCCTCCATCCAGAACATACTGTACCACTCTGTCCTGCTCCTCCAGTGTCTTCCTCCATCCAGAACATACTGTACCACTCTGTCCTGCTCCACCAGTGTCTTCCTCCACCCAGAACATACTGTACCACTCTGTCCTGCTCCTCCAGTGTCTTCCTCCATCCAGAACATACTGTACCACTCTGTCCTGCTCCTCCACTGTCTTCCTCCATCCAGAACATACTGTACCACTCTGTACTGCTCATCCACTGTCTTCCTCCATCCAGAACATACTGTACCACTCTGTCCTGCTCATCCACTGTCTTCCTCCATCCAGAACATACTGTACCACTCTGTCCTGCTCCTCCACTATCTTCCTCCATCCAGAACATACTGTACCACTCTGTCCTGCTCTTCCATCCAGAACATACTGTACCACTCTGTCCTGCTCCTCCAGTGTCTTCCTCCATCCAGAAAATACTGCACCACTCTCTCCTGCTCCTCCATCCAGAACATACTGTACCACTCTGTCCTGCTCCTCCAGTGTCTTCCTCCATCCAGAACATACTGTACCACTCTGTCCTGCTCCTCCAGTGTCTTCCTCCATCCAGAACATACTGTACCACTCTGTCCTGCTCCTCCAGTGTCTTCCTCCATCCAGAACATACTGTACCACTCTGTCCTGCTCCACCAGTGTCTTCCTCCATCCAGAACATACTGCAACCCTCTGTCCTGACTCCACTGTCTTCCTCCATCCAGAACATACTGTACCACTCTGTCCTGCTCCTCCACTGTCTTCCTCCATCCAGAACATACTGTACCAATCTGTCCTGCCTCCACTGGCTTCCTCCATCCAGAACATACTGTACCACTCTGTCCTGACTCCACTGTCTTCCTCCAACCAGAACATACTGTACCACTCTGTCCTGCTCCTCCAGTGTCTTCCTCCATCCAGAACATACTGTACCACTCTGTCCTGCTCCTCCACTGTCTTCCTCCATCCAGAACATACTGTACCACTCTGTCCTGCTCATCCACTGTCTTCCTCCATCCAGAACATACTGTACCACTCTGTCCTGCTCATCCACTGTCTTCCTCCATCCAGAACATACTGTACCACTCTGTCCTGCTCCTCCACTGTCTTCCTCCATCCAGAACATACTGTACCACTCTGTCCTGCTCCTCCACTGTCTTCCTCCATCCAGAACATACTGTACCACTCTGTCCTGCTATTCCATCCAGAACATACTGTACCACTCTGTCCTGCTCCTCCAGTGTCTTCCTCCATCAAGAACATACTGCACCACTCTGTCCTGCTCCTCCATCCAGAACATACTGTACCACTCTGTCCTGCTCCTCCAGTGTCTTCCTCCATCCAGAACATACTGTACCACTCTGTCCTGCTCCTCCAGTGTCTTCCTCCATCCAGAACATACTCTACCACTCTGTCCTGCCCCTCCAGTGTCTTCCTCCATCCAGAACATACTGTACCACTCTGTCCTGCTCCTCCAGTGTCTTCCTCCATCCAGAACATACTGCACCACTCTGTCCTGACTCCACTGTCTTCCTCCATCCAGAACATACTGTACCACTCTTTCCTGCTCCTCCACTGTCTTCCTCAATCCAGAACATACTGTACCACTCTGTCCTGCCTCCACTGTCTTCCTCCATCCAGAACATACTGTACCACTCTGTCCTGCTCCGCCACTATCTTCGTCCATCCAGAACATACTGTACCATTCTGTCCTGCCTCCACTGTCTTCCTCCATCCAGAACATACTGTACCACTCTGTCCTGCTCCTCCACTATCTTCCTCCATCCAGAACATACTGTACCACTCTGTCCTGCTCCTCCACTGTCTTCCTCCATCCAGAACATACTGTTCCACTCTGTCCTGCTCCTCCACTATCTTCCTCCATCCAGAACATACAGTACCACTCTGTCCTGACTCCACTGTCTTCCTCCATCCAGAACATACTGTACCACTCTGTCCTGCTCCTCCACTATCTTCCTCCATCCAGAACATACTGTACCACTCTGTCCTGCTCCTCCACTATCTTCCTCCATCCAGAACATACTGTACCACTCTGTCCTGCTCCTCCACTGTCTTCCTCCATCCAGAACATACTGTACCACTCTGTCCTGCTCCTCCACTATCTTCCTCCATCCAGAACATACATTACCACTCTGTCCTGCTCCTCCACTATCTTCCTCCATCCAGAACATACAGTACCACTCTGTCCTGCTCCTCCACTATATTCCTCCATCCAGAACATACTGTACCACTCTGTCCTGCTCCTCCACTATCTTCCTCCATCCAGAACATACTGTACCACTCTGTCCTGCTCCTCCATCCAGAACATACTGTACCACTCTGTCCTGCTCCTCACACTGTCTTCCTCCATCCAGAACATACTGCACCACTCTGGCCTGCTCCTCCACTGTCTTCCTCCATCCAGAACATACTGCACCACTCTGTCCTGCTCCTCCAGTGTCTTCCTCCATCCAGAACATACTGTACCACTCTGACCTGAATCCACTGTCTTCCTCCATCCAGAACATACTGTACCATTCTGTCCTGCCTCCACTGTCTTCCTCCATCCAGAACATACTGTACCAATCTGTCCTGCTCCTCCACTATCTTCCTCAATCCAGAACATACTGTACCACTCTGTCCTGCTCCTCCACTATCTTCCTCCATCCAGATCATACTGTACCACTCTGTCTTGCTCCTCCACTGTCTTCCTCCATCCAGAACATACTGTACCACTCTGTCCTGCTCCTCCACTGTCTTCCTCCATCCAGAACATACTATACCACTCTGTCCTGCCACCACTGTCTTCCTCCATCCAGAACATACTGTACCACTCTGTCCTGCTCCTCCACTGTATTCCTCCATCCAGAACATACTGTACCACTCTGTCCTGCTCCTCCATCCAGAACATACTGTACCACTCTGTCCTGCTCCTCCACTGTCTTCCTCCATCCAGAACATACTGTACCAATCTGTCCTGCCTCCACTGTCTTCCTCCATCCAGAACATACTGTACCACTCTGTCCTGACTCCACTGTCTTCCTCCACCCAGAACATACTGTACCACTCTGTTCTGCTCCTCCAGTGTCTTCCTCCATCCAGAACATACTGTACCACTCTGTCCTGCTCCTCCACTGTCTTCCTCCATCCAGAACATACTGTACCACTCTGTCCTGCTCATCCACTGTCTTCCTCCATCCAGAACATACTGTACCACTCTGTCCTGCTCCTCCACTATCTTCCTCCATCCAGAACATACTGTACCACTCTGTCCTGCTCCTCCATCCAGAACATACTGTTCCACTCTGTCCTGCTCCTCCAGTGTCTTCCTCCAACCAGAAAATACTGCACCACTCTGTCCTGCTCCTCCATCCAGAACATACTGTACCACTCTGTCCTGCTCCTCCAGTGTCTTCCTCCATCCAGAACATACTGTACCACTCTGTCCTGCTCCTCCAGTGTCTTCCTCCATCCAGAACATACTGTACCACTCTGTCCTGAATCCACTGTCTTCCTCCACCCAGAACATACTGTACCACTCTGTCCTGCTCCTCCAGTGTCTTCCTCCATCCAGAACATACTGTACCACTCTGTCCTGCTCCTCCACTGTCTTCCTCCATCCAGAACATACTGTACCACTCTGTACTGCTCATCCACTGTCTTCCTCCAACCAGAACATACTGTACCACTCTGTCCTGCTCCTCCAGTGTCTTCCTCCATCCAGAACATACTGTACCACTCTGTCCTGCTCCTCCACTGTCTTCCTCCATCCAGAACATACTGTACCACTCTGTCCTGCTCATCCACTGTCTTCCTCCATCCAGAACATACTGTACCACTCTGTCCTGCTCATCCACTGTCTTCCTCCATCCAGAACATACTGTACCACTCTGTCCTGCTCCTCCATCCAGAACATACTGTACCACTCTGTCCTGCTCCTCCAGTGTCTTCCTCCATCCAGAACATACTGTACCACTCTGTCCTGCTCTTCCATCCAGAACATACTGTACCACTCTGTCCTGCTCCTCCAGTGTCTTCCTCCATCCAGAACATACTGTACCACTCTGTCCTGCTCCTCCAGTGTCTTCCTCCATCCAGAACATACTGTACCACTCTGTCCTGCCCCTCCAGTGTCTTCCTCCATCCAGAACATACTGTACCACTCTGTCCTGCTCCTCCAGTGTCTTCCTCCATCCAGATCATACTGCACCACTCTGTCCTGACTCCACTGTCTTCCTCCATCCAGAACATACTGTACCACTCTGTCCTGCTCCTCCAGTGTCTTCCTTCATCCAGAACATACTGTACCACTCTGTCCTGCCTCCACTGTCTTCCTCCATCCAGAACATACTGCACCACTCTGTCCTGCTCCTCCACTGTCTTCCTCAATCCAGAACATACTGTACCACTCTGTCCTGCCTCCACTGTCTTCCTCCATCCAGAACATACTGCACCACTCTGTCCTGCTCCTCCACTGTCTTCCTCCATCCAGAACATACTGTACCACTCTGTCCTGCCTCCACTGTCTTCCTCCATCCAGAACATACTGTACCACTCTGTCCTGCTCCGCCACTATCTTCGTCCATCCAGAACATACTGTACCATTCTGTCCTGCCTCCACTGTCTTCCTCCATCCAGAACATACTGTACCACTCTGTCCTGCTCCTCCACTATCTTCCTCCATCCAGAACATACTGTACCACTCTGTCCTGCTCCTCCACTGTCTTCCTCCATCCAGAACATACTGTTCCACTCTGTCCTGCTCCTCCACTATCTTCCTCCATCCAGAACATACAGTACCACTCTGTCCTGACTCCACTGTCTTCCTCCATCCAGAACATACTGTACCACTCTGTCCTGCTCCTCCACTATCTTCCTCCATCCAGAACATACTGTACCACTCTGTCCTGCTCCTCCACTATCTTCCTCCATCCAGAACATACTGTACCACTCTGTCCTGCTCCTCCACTGTCTTCCTCCATCCAGAACATACTGTACCACTCTGTCCTGCTCCTCCACTATCTTCCTCCATCCAGAACATACATTACCACTCTGTCCTGCTCCTCCACTATCTTCCTCCATCCAGAACATACAGTACCACTCTGTCCTGCTCCTCCACTATCTTCCTCCATCCAGAACATACTGTACCACTCTGTCCTGCTCCTCCACTATCTTCCTCCATCCAGAACATACTATACCACTCTGTCCTGCCGCCACTGTCTTCCTCCATCCAGAACATACTGTACCACTCTGTCCTGCTCCTCCACTGTATTCCTCCATCCAGAACATACTGTACCACTCTGTCCTGCTCCTCCATCCAGAACATACTGTACCACTCTGTCCTGCTCCTCCACTGTCTTCCTCCATCCAGAACATACTGTACCAATCTGTCCTGCCTCCACTGTCTTCCTCCATCCAGAACATACTGTACCACTCTGTCCTGACTCCACTGTCTTCCTCCACCCAGAACATACTGTACCACTCTGTCCTGCTCCTCCAGTGTCTTCCTCCATCCAGAACATACTGTACCACTCTGTCCTGCTCCTCCACTGTCTTCCTCCATCCAGAACATACTGTACCACACTGTCCTGCTCATCCACTGTCTTCCTCCATCCAGAACATACTGTACAACTCTGTCCTGCTCATCCACTGTCTTCCTCCATCCAGAACATACTGTACCACTCTGTCCTGCTCCTCCACTATCTTCCTCCATCCAGAACATACTGTACCACTCTGTCCTGCTCTTCCATCCAGAACATACTGTACCACTCTGTCCTGCTCCTCCAGTGTCTTCCTCCATCCAGAAAATACTGCACCACTCTGTCCTGCTCCTCCATCCAGAACATACTGTACCACTCTGTCCTGCTCCTCCAGTGTCTTCCTCCATCCAGAACATACTGTACCACTCTGTCCTGCTCCTCCAGTGTCTTCCTCCATCCAGAACATACTGTACCACTCTGTCCTGCTCCTCCAGTGTCTTCCTCCATCCAGAACATACTGTACCACTCTGTCCTGCTCCTCCACTGTCTTCCTCCATCCAGAACATACTGTACCAATCTGTCCTGCCTCCACTGTCTTCCTCCATCCAGAACATACTGTACCACTCTGTCCTGACTCCACTGTCTTCCTCCACCCAGAACATACTGTACCACTCTGTCCTGCTCCTCCAGTGTCTTCCTCCATCCAGAACATACTGTACCACTCTGTCCTGCTCCTCCACTGTCTTCATCCATCCAGAACATACTGTACCACTCTGTCCTGCTCATCCACTGTCTTCCTCCATCCAGAACATACTGTACCACTCTGTCCTGCTCATCCACTGTCTTCCTCCATCCAGAACATACTGTACCACTCTGTCCTGCTCCTCCACTGTCTTCCTCCATCCAGAACATACTGTACCACTCTGTCCTGCTCCTCCACTGTCTTCCTCCATCCAGAACATACTGTACCACTCTGTCCTGCTCCTCCACTGTCTTCCTCCATCCAGAACATACTGTACCACTCTGTCCTGCTCCTCCACTATCTTCCTCCATCCAGAACATACTGTACCACTCTGTCCTGCTCTTCCATCCAGAACATACTGTACCACTCTGTCCTGCTCCTCCAGTGTCTTCCTCCATCCAGAACATACTGCACCACTCTGTCCTGCTCCTCCATCCAGAACATACTGTACCACTCTGTCCTGCTCCTCCAGTGTCTTCCTCCATCCAGAACATACTGTACCACTCTGTCCTGCTCCTCCAGTGTCTTCCTCCATCCAGAACATACTGTACCACTCTGTCCTGCTCCTCCAGTGTCTTCCTCCATCCAGAACATACTGTACCACTCTGTCCTGCTCCTCCAGTGTCTTCCTCCATCCAGAACATAATGCACCACTCTGTCCTGACTCCACTGTCTTCCTCCATCCAAAACATACTGTACCACTCTGTCCTGCTCCTCCAGTGTCTTCCTCCATCCAGAACATTCTGTACCACTCTGTCCTGCCTCCACTGTCTTCCTCCATCCAGAACATACTGCACCACTCTGTCCTGCTCCTCCACTGTCTTCCTCAATCCAAAACATACTGTACCACTCTGTCCTGCCTCCACTGTCTTCCTCCATCCAGAACATACTGCACCACTCTGTCCTGCTCCTCCACTGTCTTCCTCCATCCAGAACATACTGTACCACTCTGTCCTGCCTCCACTGTCTTCCTCCATCCAGAACATACTGTACCACTCTGTCCTGCTCCGCCACAATCTTCGTCCATCCAGAACATACTGTACCATTCTGTCCTGCCTCCACTGTCTTCCTCCATCCAGAACATACTGTACCACTCTGTCCTGCTCCTCCACTATCTTCCTCCATCCAGAACATACTGTACCACTCTGTCCTGCTCCTCCACTGTCTTCCTCCATCCAGAACATACTGTTCCACTCTGTCCTGCTCCTCCACTATCTTCCTCCATCCAGAACATACAGTACCACTCTGTCCTGACTCCACTGTCTTCCTCCATCCAGAACATACTGTACCACTCTGTCCTGCCTCCACTGTCTTCCTCCATCCAGAAAATACGGTATCACTCTGTCCTGCTCCTCACACTGTCTTCCTCCATCCAGAACATACTGCACCACTCTGGCCTGCTCCTCCACTATCTTCCCCCATCCAGAACATACTGCACCACTCTGTCCTGCTCCTCCACTGTCTTACTCCATCCAGAACATACTGTACCACTCTGACCTGAATCCACTGTCTTCCTCCATCCAGAACATACTGTACCATTCTGTCCTGCCTCCACTGTCTTCCTCCATCCAGAACATACTGTACCACTCTGTCCTGCTCCTCCACTATCTTCCTCCATCCAGAACATACTGTACCACTCTGTCCTGCTCCTCCACTATCTTCCTCCATCCAGATCATGCTGTACCACTCTGTCTTGCTCCTCCACTGTCTTCCTCCATCCAGAACATACTGTACCACTCTGTCCTGTTCCTCCATCCAGAACCTACTGTACCACTCTGTCCTGCTCCTACACTGTCTTCCTCCATCCAGAACATACTGTACCACTCTGTCCTGCTCCTCCATCCAGAACATACTGTACCACTCTGTCCTGCTCCTCCATCCAGAACATACTGTACACCTCTGGCCTGCTCCTCCACCCAGAACATACTGTACCCCTCTGTCCTGCTCCTCCACTGTCTTCCTCCATCCAGAACATACTGTACCACTCTGTCCTGCTCCTCCACTATCTTCCTCCATCCAGAACATACTGTACCACTCTGTCCTGCTCCGCCATCCAGAACATAATGTACCACTCTGTCCTGCTCCTCCAGTGTCTTCCTCCATCCAGAACATACTGCACAACTCTGGCCTGCTCCTCCACTGTCTTCCTCCATCCAGAACATACTGTACCACTCTCTCCTGCTCCTCCACTATCTTCCTCCATCCAGAACATACTGCACCACTCTGTCCTGCTCCTCCACTGTCTTCCTCCATCCAGAACACACTGTACCACTCTGTCCTGCTCCTCCACTGTCTTCCACCATCCAGAACATACTGTACCACTCTGTCCTGCTCCTCCACTATCTTCCTCCATCCAGACCATACTGCACCACTCTGTCCTGCTCCTCCAGTGTCTTCCTCCATCCAGAACATACTGTACCACTCTGACCTGATCCTCCACTATCTTCCTCCATCCAGAACATACTGTACCACTCTGTCCTGCTCCTCCACTGTCTTACTCCATCCAGTACATACTGTACCACTCTGTCCTGCTCCTCCATCCAGAACATACTGTACCACTCTGTCCTGCTCCTCCACTGTCTTCCTCCATCCAGAACATACTGTACCTCTCTGTCCTGCTCCTCCACTATCTTCCTCCATCCAGAACATACTGTACCACTCCGTCCTGTTCCTCCACTATCTTCCTCCATCCAGAACATACTATACCACTCTGTCCTGCTCCTACATCCAGAACATACTGTACCACTCTGTCCTGCTCCTCCACTAGCTTCCTCCATCCAGAACATACTGTACCACTCTGTCCTGCTCCTCCACCATCTTCCTCCATCCAGAACATACTGCACCACTCTGTCCTGCTCCTCCAGTGTCTTCCTCCATCCAGAACATACTGTACCACTCTGACCTGAATCCACTGTCTTCCTCCATCCAGAACATACTGTACCATTCTGTCCTGCTCCTCCAGTGTCTTCCTCCATCCAGAACATACTGTACCACTCTGTCCTGCTCCTCCACTATCTTCCTCCATCCAGAACATACTGCACCACTCTGTCCTGCTCCTCCACTGTCTTCCTCCATCCAGAACATGCTGTACCACTCTGTCCTGCTCCTCCACTGTCTTCCTCCATCCAGAACATACTGTACCACTCTGTCCTGCTCCTCCACTGTCTTCCTCCATCCAGAACATACTGTTCCACTCTGTCCTGCTCCTCCACTATCTTCCTCCATCCAGAACATACTGCACCACTCTGTCCTGCTCCTCCACTGTCTTCCTCCATCCAGAACATACTGTACCACTCTGTCCTGCTCCTCCACTGTCTTCCTCCATCCAGAACATACTGTTCCACTCTGTCCTGCTCCTCCACTATCTTCCTCCATCCAGAACATACAGTACCACTCTGTCCTGACTCCACTGTCTTCCTCCATCCAGAACATACTGTACCACTCTGTCCTGCTCCTCCACTATCTTCCTCCATCCAGAACATACTGTACCACTCTGTCCTGCTCCTCCACTATCTTCCTCCATCCAGAACATACTGTACCACTCTGTCCTGCTCCTCCACTGTCTTCCTCCATCCAGAACATACTGTACCACTCTGTCCTGCTCCTCCACTATCTTCCTCCATCCAGAACATACTGTACCACTCTGTCCTGCTCCTCCACTGTCTTCCTCCATCCAGAACATACTGTACCACTCTGTCCTGCTCCTCCACTATCTTCCTCCATCCAGAACATACATTACCACGCTGTCCTGCTCCTCCACTATCTTCCTCCATCCAGAACATACAGTACCACTCTGTCCTGCTCCTCCACTATCTTCCTCCATCCAGAACATACTGTACCACTCTGTCCTGCTCCTCCACTATCTTCCTCCATCCAGAACATACTGTACCACTCTGTCCTGCTCCTCCATCCAGAACATACTGTACCACTCTGTCCTGCTCCTCACACTGTCTTCCTCCATCCAGAACATACTGCACCACTCTGGCCTGCTCCTCCACTATCTTCCTCCATCCAGAACATACTGCACCACTCTGTCCTGCTCCTCCACTGTCTTCCTCCATCCAGAACATACTGCACCACTCTGTCTTGCTCCTCCAGTGTCTTACTCCATCCAGAACATACTGTACCACTCTGACCTGAATCCACTGTCTTCCTCCATCCAGAACATACTGTACCATTCTGTCCTGCCTCCAATGTCTTCCTCCATCCAGAACATACTGTACCACTCTGTCCTGCTCCTCCACTATCTTCCTCCATCCAGAACATACTGTACCACTCTGTCCTGCTCCTCCACTATCTTCCTCCATCCAGATCATGCTGTACCACTCTGTCTTGCTCCTCCACTGTCTTCCTCCATCCAGAACATACTGTACCACTCTGTCCTGTTCCTCCATCCAGAACCTACTGTACCACTCTGTCCTGCTCCTACACTGTCTTCCTCCATCCAGAACATACTGTACCACTCTGTCCTGCTCCTCCATCCAGAACATACTGTACCACTCTGTCCTGCTCCTCCATCCAGAACATACTGTACCCCTCTGGCCTGCTCCTCCACCCAGAACATACTGTACCCCTCTGTCCTGCTCCTCCACTGTCTTCCTCCATCCAGAACATACTGTACCAATCTGTCCTGCTCCTCCACTATCTTCCTCCATCCAGAACATACTGTACCACTCTGTCCTGCTCCGCCATCCAGAACATAATGTACCACTCTGTCCTGCTCCTCCAGTGTCTTCCTCCATCCAGAACATACTGCACAACTCTGGCCTGCCCCTCCACTGTCTTCCTCCATCCAGAACATACTGTACCACTCTGTCCTGCTCCTCCACTATCTTCCTCCATCCAGAACATACTGCACCACTCTGTCCTGCTCCTCTACTGTCTTCCTCCATCCAGAACACACTGTACCACTCTGTCCTGCTCCTCCACTGTCTTCCACCATCCAGAACATACTGTACCACTCTGTCCTGCTCCTCCACTATCTTCCTCCATCCAGACCATACTGCACCACTCTGTCCTGCTCCTCCAGTGTCTTCCTCCATCCAGAACATACTGTACCACTCTGACCTGATCCTCCACTATCTTCCTCCATCCAGAACATACTGTACCACTCTGTCCTGCTCCTCCACTGTCTTACTCCATCCAGTACATACTGTACCACTCTGTCCTGCTCCTCCATCCAGAACATACTGTACCACTCTGTCCTGCTCCTCCACTGTCTTCCTCCATCCAGAACATACTGTACCTCTCTGTCCTGCTCCTCCACTATCTTCCTCCATCCAGAACATACTGTACCACTCAGTCCTGTTCCTCCACTATCTTCCTCCATCCAGAACATACTGTACCACTCTGTCCTGCTCCTACATCCAGAACATACTGTACCACTCTGTCCTGCTCCTCCACTAGCTTCCTCCATCCAGAACATACTGTACCACTCTGTCCTGCTCCTCCACCGTCTTCCTCCATCCAGAACATACTGCACCACTCTGTCCTGCTCCTCCAGTGTCTTCCTCCATCCAGAACATACTGTACCACTCTGACCTGAATCCACTGTCTTCCTCCATCCAGAACATACTGTACCATTCTGTCCTGCTCCTCCAGTGTCTTCCTCCATCCAGAACATACTGTACCACTCTGTCCTGCTCCTCCACTATCTTCCTCCATCCAGAACATACTGCACCACTCTGTCCTGCTCCTCCACTGTCTTCCTCCATCCAGAACATACTGTACCACTCTGTCCTGCTCCTCCACTGTCTTCCTCCATCCAGAACATACTGTACCACTCTGTCCTGCTCCTCCACTATCTTCCTCCATCCAGACCATACTGCACCACTCTGTCCTGCTCCTCCAGTGTCTTCCTCCATCCAGAACATACTGTACCACTCTGACCTGATCCTTCACTATCTTCCTCCATCCAGAACATACTGTACCACTCTGTCCTGCTCCTCCACTGTCTTACTCCATCCAGAACATACTGTACCACTCTGTCCTGCTCCTCCATCCAGAACATACTGTACCACTCTGTCCTGCTCCTCCACTGTCTTCCTCCATCCAGAACATACTGTACCTCTCTGTCCTGCTCCTCCACTATCTTCCTCCATCCAGAACATACTGTACCACTCTGTCCTGCTCCTCCATCCAGAACATACTGTACCACACTGTCCTGTTCCTCCACTATCTTCCTCCATCCAGAACATACTGTACCACTCTGTCCTGCTCCTACATCCAGAACATACTGTACCACTCTGTCCTGCTCCTCCACTATCTTCCTCCATCCAGAACATACTGCACCACTCTGTCCTGCTCCTCCAGTGTCTTCCTCCATCCAGAACATACTGTACCACTCTGACCTGAATCCACTGTCTTCCTCCATCCAGAACATACTGTACCATTCTGTCCTGCCTCCACTGTCTTCCTCCATCCAGAACATACTGTACCACTCTGTCCTGCTCCTCCACTATCTTCCTCCATCCAGAACATACTGTACCAATCTGTCCTGCTCCTCCACTATCTTCCTCCATCCAGATCATACTGTACCACTCTGTCTTGCTCCTCCACTGTCTTCCTCCATCCAGAACATACTGTACAACTCTGTCCTGTTCCTCCATCCAGAACCTACTGTACCACTCTGTCCTGCTCCTACACTGTCTTCCTCCATCCAGAACATACTGTACCACTCTGTCCTGCTCCTCCATCCAGAACATACTGTACCCCTCTGCCCTGCTCCTCCATCCAGAACATACTGTACCACTCTGTCCTGCTCCTCCACTGTCTTCCTCCATCCAGAACATACTGTACCACTCTGTCCTGCTCCTCCACTATCTTCCTCCATCCAGAACATACTGTACCACTCTGTCCTGCTCCTCCACTGTCTTCCTCCATCCAGAACATACTGTACCACTCTGTCCTGCTCCTCCATCCAGAACATACTGTACCACTCTGTACTGCTCATCCAGTGTCTTCCTCCATCCAGAACATACTGCACCACTCTGGCCTGCTCCTCCACTGTCTTCCTCCATCCAGAACATACTGTACCACTCTGTCCTGCTCCTCCACTATCTTCCTCCATCCAGAACATACTGCACCACTCTGTCCTGCTCCTACACTGTCTTCCTCCATCCAGAACATACTGTACCACTCTGTCCTGCTCCTCCACTGTCTTCCTCAATCCAGAACATACTGTACCACTCTGTCCTGCTCCTCCACTATCTTCCTCCATCCAGAACATACTGTACCACTCTGTCCTGCTCCTCCACTGTCTTACTCCATCCGGAACATACTGTACCACTCTGTCCTGCTCCTCCATCCAGAACATACTGTACCACTCTGTCCTGCTCCTCCACTGTCTTCCTCCATCCAGAACATACTGTACCTCTCTGTCCTGCTCCTCCACTATCTTCCTCCATCCAGAACATACTGTACCACTTTGTCATGCTCCTCCACTATCTTCCTCCATCCAGAACATACTGTACCACTCTGTCCTGCTACTACATCCAGAACATACTGTACCACTCTGTCCTGCTCCTCCACTATCTTCCTCCATCCAGAACATACTGTACCACTCTGTCCTGCTCCTCCACCGTCTTCCTCCATCCAGAACATACTGTACCACTCTGTCCTGCCTCCACTATCTTCCTCCATCCAGAACATACTGTCCACTCTGTCCTGCCTCCACTGTCTTCCTTCATCCAGAACATACTGTACCACTCTGTCCTGCCTCCACTATCTTCCTCCATCCAGAACATACTGTCCACTCTGTCCTGCCTCCACTGTCTTCCTTCATCCAGAACATACTGTACCACTCTGTCCTGCTCCTCCACTGTCTTCCTCCATCCAGAACATACTGTACCACTCTGTCCTGCTCCTCCACTGTCTTCCTCCATCCAGAACATACTGTACCACTCTGTCCTGCTCCTCCACTGTCTTCCTCCATCCAGAACATACTGTACCACTCTGTCCTGCTCCTCCACTGTCTTCCTCCATCCAGAACATACTGTACCACTCTGTCCTGCTCCTCCACTGTCTTCCTCCATCCAGAACATACTGCACCACTCTGTCCTACTCCTCCACTATCTTCCTCCATCCAGAACATACTGTACCACTCTGTCCTGACTCCACTGTCTTCCTCCATCCAGAACATACTGTACCCCTCTGTCCTGCCTCCACTATCTTCCTCCATCCAGAACATACTGTACTACTGTGTCCTGCTCCTCCACTATCTTCCTCCATCCAGAACATACTGTACCCCTCTGTCCTGCTCCTCCACTGTCTTCCTCCATCCCGAACATACTGTACCACTCTGTCCTGACTCCACTGTCTTCATCCATCCAGAACATACTGTACCCCTCTGTCCTGCTCCTCCACTATCTTCCTCCATCCAGAAAATACTGTACCACTCTGTCCTGCTCCTCCACCGTCTTCCTCCATCCAGAACATACTGCACCACTCTGTCCTGCTCCTCCAGTGTCTTCCTCCATCCAGAACATACTGTACCACTCTGACCTGAATCCACTGTCTTCCTCCATCCAGAACATACTGCACCATTCTGTCCTGCCTCCACTGTCTTCCTCCATCCAGAACATACTGTACAACTCTGTCCTGCTCCTCCACTATCTTCCTCCATCCAGAACATACTGTACCAATCTGTCCTGCTCCTCCACTATCTTCCTCC